>NW_028274808.1:123299073-123602103 GCF_037043125.1 Eumetopias jubatus | reverse complement strand
TTTCCAGGCTAGAGTTTCTCAATGCAAAGACAAGAGAAAAACAAAATTTTCAGGGTAGTTGCTATCAGGAGGTGCGTGGGTGGGGTGAAAGGTTTGGCCAAGCTCAAACTCTGAAGCACTTGATGGATGATTCTGAAATGTTCTTCCATACCCCTATTTCTGTCTGAGATGCCTTCATCTCTGTTTCTGCCTCTTCCGCCCATCCCTCAAAGCAACTTGACGCCATACCATCACCTTGCAACTTGCTATCTGCTCTCTCTGTTCTTCACTTTCTATTCCCAGATGCTATTCCAGATCACGATGAGTCTTTGCTAAGTGAACCCCAGTAACTAGCATAGGATGTGAAGCTGAGTCAAATACAAGAGAATAGAAGAAAAAAAATACAATAGAAAAGAAAGGACACACTTCACTATCTGATAAAATACATCTTTTAGGACAATTCTTCTGGTTAGGCTCAGAGGGTTGATTTCTGTCCTTTCAGATACAGTCTAGAGCAGTGCTTCCCAACCTTCAGTGTACATTAGAATCATCTTAAGAGCTTTTAAAAATATCAATGTCTGGCCTCAACCCAAAGATCTTATTTAATTGATTTAGGAAGGGTCTGGACATTGATTGTTTTTAAGTTCCCAGTGTGATTCTAATGTACAGCTAAAGTCCAGAATGTTGAGGTACCAAAAACCATACAACAAAGAATATGTTACTTCATTATATTTTTTTTACTTCATGATATTTTAAAAGGCAATGCATATTTATTTTGGCATATTCCTCCTGAAGCTTACTCACAGAAAATCTTTTTACCCCTAAAATATATGAAGGTAGTTTGACATTTTAAAAAAGAGAAAGTAGTTAATTGACTAAATTAATTCCCCAAGGTGGTTAATGCCAGATACTGAGACCAACATAGTGCTATGTACTGCTAGTATAGGATTTTTTCTAAAGGGATCATGTTTTCCTAAGAGATTTATTTCTGTGAATAGTGATCCTGTAAGATGTTGCCTGAAAAGGATATATTGGTCAAATAAGTTTGGAAAACTCATTAAAAGATATCCTAATTTTGAATATTTTTAATATAATTGGTATTTTTAAATGCTCTTTGAGGTCCTGGAGTGAAGGAAATCATTTGAAGTGATTAATCCTACATTTTTCCTAACTTATTTGACTATGAATTATGTTCTGTAGTAACACACATTAATATATAGCAAATTTAATCTTCTGGCAAACATACATTGAAAATCGCTGTAATGTAATAAAACACATTAAAGAATCCCAATGAAATCCTATGAATTAATATTTCCTGAAATTCAGAATGCTAGAAACGGTCTAGCCCTCTTATTATAAAAGGAGTTACTTTAAGTTCCACAATAATATTCTAATAATATTTAACTGTGGGAAGGGCTGCAAACCTACCGAATATACCCAGTATTAACTAATTGATTTAAAGTATAGTTGTAATAGAAAATAAAATTATTTCAATTGGGTTTTTATTAACAAATATTTATTTCTCTACCTATATGTTGCATATAGACACTAATTTATTTTACCAGTTTCTATTAAAGACAGTTACAGTTTAAGTCAAATTTTGACATTTTAGTGTTTTTCACTACACTGACTTTAAATATTACTCTGCAGCTTCAAGCATTACTCTTCACGGATTTGTGAATCATATGACTAGAATGCTAGAGCAAGTGCCTTCTCTTTTTGCAATGAAAGCATTCTGAGCAGTGATTCACATACAATCCTTTATCTAATAAGAAGACCCTATTGATTCATATCTGCTAAAATGAATTTACTTGGATACTGTTATTTTGTGTGTGTGTCCTAAAGGTGGTTACTTCACACACACACACACACACACACACACACACACACACACACACACACAAATACAAACACATATACTCCAGAGGTTTACCTTTTATTAACCACTTATGTTTATTGGCTACACTGAGTTTAAATGCATATTCCATAGATTTGAAGTTTTTCTATTTTAGATTTAGTTTGTGGTTTTGCTCTAATCTGCTAAAGTATTAGTCCATGTCATTATTCATAGACAAATCTATATATGTATAGATCATTTGGTTTGAGTGATTTCCAGTTTTTAAAATCAAATGACTTTTATTATTCTATGTGCTTCTATACTTTTTCTATCATCAATTCAATCCAATGTTTATTTTTTCTGTACATAATAATAATAATAGTAATTGGGAAATTATGATTTATCATAAAGAAATGCTAGCCTAAGGAACACTGAAACTTTGCTGTGGATTATCTAATATTTTCTATACATAATTTTTGAAGTTCTTTTACTTTTTTATTTATTTTTATTTTTTTTAGATATTTTATTTATTTATTTGAGAGAGATAGAGATAGTGACAGAGAGCATGAGCAGGGAGGACAGGGAGAAGCAGGCTCCAGGCTCCATCCCAGGACCCTGGGATCACGATCTGAGCAGAAGGCAGACGCTTAACTGACTGAACCACCCAGGCGCCCCTTTAAGTTCTTTTAAAAAACACTTGGTAATGGGCTGTTTTGCTTTATTCATCCTATATGTTTATGATAGATAGGAAATTTCATGTTTTAAATAGGTTTTCGTAGCAGAGTTATATTCATCTAAACAATCAGCAACCAGTTTAAAAGATGACAAAGAGAAATTTTATGAGGGGGGAAAAGCAGGTAGTAAATAGACAAATAATATTTAAAAGCTATTGGTAATTCTTGTCGTGTTATCTCTTATTTTTAGGACCTTAAAGTAAACTCACTGATATGAAACAATAGGATACAATGTCATGTTTCTTTCCCTTGGACATTTTAAACAGCAGGAGGGATCCAAATGATTGTCAGGTGGCTTTTGTTGTTGCTGAATACCAAAGAAGTAAAGAATTGTAATTTAAGCTAAATTTAGTTTCTAGATGCCAAGTCCATTTTCTTTTGCTATACATCTAACGTCGATATCTTCCTCTTTTGCCTCTGATTTTCTTTTCAAGCCTGGCAGATATAATGGTACTGAATTTAGAACCTCTTCATTAGGAAGCTGAGTTGCCTGTATTCACAGATTCCTTCTTTGGTCATATAGCATGACACCTTTAAAAGATATCCAAACACCTGAAGGTGTTATAACATTATCCCCATTACTGAGTCAAATCAACCACCCATATGGTCATTTATCTTGCCTTTATTTGCTTCAATTATTACCCTGAAGATATTATTTGGACATCATATCAACAAAAAAAATACATTAATGCCAAAATGTGGTCTCATTCATTTAATAGCTTTCTGATATAAACTTACCTGACCAGAGAGACAGGGAGACTTTTTTTTTTTTAAGATTTTACCTATTTATCTGAGAGAGGAAGAGAGCACGAGTCGTGGGCAGAGGCAGAGGGAGAGGGAGAAGCAGGCCCCCCAGCCGAGCAGGGAGTCCGACCAGGGGCCCTATCCAAGGACCCCGAGATCACAACCCGAGCTGAAGGCAGACGCCTAACCAACTGAGCCACCCAGGCGCCCCAGGGAGACTTTTTTTGAAAGGAAGTTTAGGGTTATCTGGGTGGCTCGGTCAGTTGAACATCTGCCTTTGGCTCAGGTGGTGATCCTGGGGACCTGGGATTGAGTCTGGGATCAGGTTCCCTACTCCGCGGGAAGTCTTCTCCTCCTTCTGCATCTGCCTCTCTCTCTCTCTCATTCCCTCTCTTTCTCATGAATACATAAATAAAAATCTTTTTTTTTTAAAGGTAGTTTAGCCCAGAATTTTAGAACTCAATCTTCCCATTTCCATGCATCACTGAAAATGGTCATTTCATTTTTCTAGGAGTAAGTTCCTTCATTTGTAAAATGACATAGTAGGACTTGATGATCCCTGACACTCCTTTCTAAGAAGCATATCAACCCAACATTCAATAGAAAATATGCATTTAAAATACATTAGAAAAATCCATTTTTACTTAGAATTTAGAACTAAAGGATTATATCAAGATGCTACTTATCAGAAGAAACAAATAATGGCAGAATTACATTCTTAAAATATCTTTAGTTAGATGTAAACAGGTACTTTTATGGAGAATAATTTACACAATAATCATGTGTTTAAAAAGAAAGCTAATGTACAGCAATATTCCATTCATAGTTTAGTAGGGATCTTTTCAACTAAAAATTTAGGGGTTCCACCCAAATAACTTTATGATAAAATTTTTATTTGTATGCTGGAAATCATAGCTTTATATATTCTATTGTATAAGAAATGGGAAATAGTGTTTGTGGAAGAGTTTGACTTAAAGGGAAAACTTGAGTAATCACTTTACAAGCATGTTTGCACATTTAATTTTATCTTTTATAATATTGACACTTGATATTCTTAATTTTTGACTCAATGCCATAATTTTTCAAGGATTGTTATTCTTGTAAAAAGAGACTACATGCATGCATGCATACACACACATATATGTACACATACACACCTGCTAAATATTCCTTGTTTAGCTATAAAGAAAAAGTCAAGAAAACCAAAAATGCTGTCTGAGTTGCTACATAAGTGGTTTACCCATGGGACATTTTTCTCACATCTTGTTTTGAACGGAAAAGACCGTGCCAGTAACACATTCCCCTGGGAGACCATTGTACAAGAGTTGGGAAAGAAGTCAAATGTTCTTATACTGCTCATCTTTTACCTTGGGCTTTTCTTCAACCATTGCAGATGAACTCACACCAATAATCTAAGTGTTAATCCTCTTGAATTTCCCTTAAAAAGTTTATTCTTATAACAAAATTAAGATAAATAAGACCTAAATATTTGTTCTGTAAAATGTTCCTCCAACTTTCAAGATTCTAGAAAGACTGTCTCATTACACACACTATAACATAGTTCAAAGACAAGAAGAGTTTTAACATTGATTAAAACTTTTAACATAATTAAAAATTACATGTTCTGTTCTGCTATTTATTTCCCAAATAACAATTTAGTTTCTATCTTTCAGGCATATTAGAATTGATAGGTTTAAAAGAAAAACAAAAATACTATAGGTAGATTGACAAATACAGGCATCTGGGGGATATTTTTACATATTTATAATATTACTAGGAAGTCTATACTGATATGTAACTTCTATATTTCTAACATATACTTTTTTGTTGGGTATCCATTTATATTAAGAAATTGTCTCTATATTGCTATAAATAAATGTTCTGTCTATATAATTGTATGTAATGGAACTATATAAAATCAATTATTATCTAAGATAGGGATTATTTTGTTACATCTGAGAAGAAAATTATATCCCTAAGGTTACATGCAATTTTTTGTATTTGTTTATCCATGAATTCATTCATGCGTTAATTTTCCATTGAACACACAGTGCCCACAAAGCGCTGTCACTCCTGTTACACCAATCACTAAAGAGGGGCTGAGACAGACTGTAGGAAAGTCCAACCATGTGAGTCCTCATGAGTTACAGAAAATTCTAAAAGTTGCAGTGACCAATGACTAGAGAAATTAAGTCACAATGTCCAAGCCAACCATACCATCTCTACTATGTCTGTGACTCTACTCAAGTTTTCCCTCTCTATTCCGTCTTCCTTTTTCCTGAAACACAAATCTGCTTTCAACTTATCCATATATTCATTTCTGACTCCTAATTCTGGCCACACCGACATTGCCCTCATTGTTCTGTCCTATGTATAAAAGAAAAAAATTTTAATTAGCTCTACTTTGTATATTTCAGTATTTGTCAGTTTGTCACCCCATTTGTTCTGCAGTTTTCCGCGCATACTCTATCGTAAAATATACTTTAGCTGCTATATCTTTCAGATATCTTTCAGAATACAGTTTGCTCTCCTGTTTTTCCTCCTTGTTTCTTTATGTTTTCCTTCCCTCTCCTCTTCCCATTCCTTCCCTCTTTTGAATGTGTTTTGCTTCAGAAACATCTTGCTGATAAAATGCCATGTTAGAAAATGACCAACCTTGGGGCATCTGGGTGGCTCAGTCGTTAAGCGTCTGCCTTCGGCTCAGGTCATGATCCCAGGGTCCTGGGATCGAGCCCCACATCGGGCTCCCTGCTCTGGGGGAAGCTGCTTCTCCCTCTCCCACTCCCCCTGCTTGTGTTCCCTCTCTCGCTGTCTTTGTCAAATAAATAAAAACTTTAAAAAACAAAAGGACCAACCAAAACTAGTCATTTTTATATTTTTTTCTTTGACAAGTTTTGGACAGAAGTAAGAATTCCACCATAAAAATGGGAGGGCTAATTCCATTTATCCTGATCATTATTATACTATGATAATTATCTATCTATCTATCTATCATCTATCTATTATAGTCTTATCTGCTTATTAGTTCTTTAAATTTTCAGATTTAATTTTAATGGATCTTACTAGAATTTTACAACTAAAATATATCAAATGAATTGAAAAAAATAACTTTGAAATTAATGTTAGAGTCTTTTCTATTCCTGGATCCACATAAATAAAAAATCTATTCTACTTTAAAAAGAACCTGTTAATAAATTATATTGATATTGAGAATATTTTCATGTTAGCATTTAGGACATTAGCTACTGTATGAGTAATTTCATCTAACAAATCTGAAGACAAATTGTGAAGAATAAAAATGCATAAATATCAGATTTTAATCTAGTTTTGACATAATGTAGCTGTGATTTCTAAAGTCATTTAATCTCTCTGGCCTGATTTTCCACTGTGTAAAGTAACATTCTCCCATACTGAATGATTTAAATAAAATTATAAAATATCCCATTAAAAATCTTATTCTAATATTTTGACTTTTTGACCACCACCCTCATGCAAAGGAAAATAAAAGGGAAGAATAAGGAAAAAAGATGCAAAAAATATTGAAAACCTACTAAGTAGTTCCCAGTGTTCAAGGTATTTTACAGTTATTGTTCTATTTAATTCTCATATCTGCTTTTTGTGGTAAGTGTTATCTGAATTACAATGTTGATAATTTCATTGCTTGACCAGATAACTTGGCTAGTAAATAATGGATTGATGCAGGTATATACTTTGTATGGCTCTCATTCAAATTTGCCCTTGCATGTGGTACTCAATGTGAGTAAGTTAAAAGCTTGTCCTACGTTTCTACCTTCCAGGACCATCTCTTCTCCCTATAAATAGACATGCAGTCCCATAAAAGCTCTTTGCAGATAACACCCTTTTGTTGGCAGAAACTATGTGTTAACCATATATCATCATCCATTGTGTCCCCAAGGAATTCAGACACTTGTGTCACCTTGCCAGGAATGGCCAGCAATCTCTGTACCGACGGATGGAAGATGACTCCAAACTTTGCTGTGAAAGAGAGAAGGCAAGGGGATCAACGCTCAGAGACCAAGACCCTTTGACCTTCTTCGTTCCCACCTTTATTGGTCCTTCAGGATAATCTCAAGCATGGGATGTGTGGCAAGGGGTCTTACTGGAACTAGGAGGATCTGTTTTCAGGAAAGATACAATATTCTAATCTGCATGTTCTACGAGTTCTGCTTAACATAGCCTAAGGAACAATGCATACATCTCTTAGATCACAGGGTGGCTGTTTGGGCTAAGAAAGCTTCCAGAAAGGCAGCTCCCTCCCCAACCCTACATTCCTACGGCAGAGTGGTCCTGGGGGCCTTGGCATTCCAAAGGTCTATGCCCTTCTCCAAAACCTTCGATTGCCCCCAGCGCCCTCTGTGTTACATTTTGGCAAGCTAGGTCTTATGGCTGATTTCATGCTCTACATTAACCCCAACATCACCTGTTCTTTAAGAATTCTGTGGTTCTAGGGCACCTGGGTGGTGCAATTGGCTAACGGTCTGACTCTTGGTTTTGACTCAGTCTTGATCTCAGGGCCACGTCAGGCTCAAAGCTCAACGCAGAGTGTGCTTGAAATTCTCACTCCCTCTCCTTTTGCCCCTCTCACTCATTCTCTCAAATAAATAAGTAAATCTTAAAAAAAAAAAAAGAATTATGTGGTTCCTCCCCCATTATTACACCTCAGATTCTAATTTTCAGATTCCTCTATTAAAAAAAAAATCTCCTTAGTGTCACACATATTTTAAAGTTGTTAATTTTGGTCAGTGGAGAGAAGGCAACAATTATCTCAGACTTTTGGTAAGGTGAAAGAATATAGCAAGACTTAAATATTATTTATGTTTATTGGCATTAAAAATGGACTTGGCGTTTAACTGTGGTTTGACTGGATCTCATTACCACTTATTTAACTTTGTCTTCTTGCAAACCTGGAGTTATTTTGTATCCTCCCCTTAAATCGCATAAAAGCAAATAGCATTCATGCCAATCTTTTCAACCACATTCCGTAGAACATACAGTTTGTTATCTTATGGTTACTTTAGCAGACATTTAGATTTTGTTAAATTTATCAGTACCTACTTTTTTTTTATCTACTGACTTTTTATTTGCAATGGTTATTATATGAGAAAAAGACACATATTATCAAGAGAAATCATAGACAAAAAGAAAAACTAATCTAATACAACAACAAGCAGTTAATTCTCTTTGCAAACGATGAGAGAGTGAATACAATTAACGAAAATAACAAATCACTGGCCACATTTTATAGTATGTAATATATCATAAAAATGAATGGGGGTTTGCAAATAAATGTTTGCAAATTTTTTCATGTTGTTTCAGTATTTGATGTAATAGATTATGATGATCCATTATGGAAATATATATATATATATATATATATATATATATATATATATAAACACTCGAGAGCCATTATTCTAAAATACAGGTTGTTATGTGTCGATTAAAATAAAGTTAGAATTTTGTAGAAAGTTGATATAGGGTTATTGAAATATCTACTATAATTTTTAAGATATTATGTATCAGAGACCCTCATTTGCACTTATTCATTCTAATAGCCCATTGATCAAAACAAACAATCCAACACTAACAATGTATCATAACTGTGAGAAAGAAAAAACACTAAATAATAATATAATTATTTTGTCTACATTTGAATTGGCATGCATGGCATGCTTTTCCTATAAAATGGCTAGTTGAACTTTCATAAAATGAAGATAATTCTATGATAAACTCATTGTATTCACAATCTTTTTCATGAAATAATACTTATTAATTATATCTCTGCCTTAATAAATAGACCAAAATATATACATTTAATTTAAGAAAAAAAACAACATGTAATTCAGAGAATTGGTAAATATTTGCTGAAATAAATTTTGAATCTATTTAAACTATTTAAATGGTTCTTTATTTCTTATGAAATACATATACTAAAAACATCTAATTCAGTACATCCTGGACCAGTAAATTTTAGGCTTAAACAAAATTTAATAAGAAGTTTTAATATTTGTGATTAAGCATTAAAGCTTTAAGAATGTGACTACACAAAGTAGTCAAATGCTGTTTTCTTACAAGAGTATTTGATCCAGAGCTTTGAGTTTTGTATAATTCTACCTATGTAAATACATGTAGTGATTCCAGGTTATAGCATCAGGGAAATATCCTGTATTTTAGTTTAAAAATTGCAATGCAACAGATAGCATAAAGCTAAAATAAAAACTGAACTTGATTTTTAAACTTTTTTATTTAATCAACATAACTAATTTTATTATCTAATCAACATAAAATGCATGGAAGAGCACAACTCTAATACATGAAGACACTAAAATAAATGGAAGGTAATCCAATCTGAGCCCTTGTTTAAATTATGTAACATTGAAAATAGTCTTTATGTATCTATGGTCGTGTAAGTCCCCCTCTTTTCACACAAATAAACTTCAAAAGTAGCAGTATCATCACATCTCATCGTTTTAGAACAATAGCTAGCATCATTTGACATTGCAACACAGCTATATTTCACATTATAAATAGCCATACAAAAGAAACAGAAAAGAAAGGGAAGTATTGAGATTGCAAATATTAAGTCAGGAAATACCTGAGGGTAAATATAGTCTTACCTAAACACAACATTTAGCTAATGACGTAGATCATTATTTTAATAGTTTTCTCCAAAGTCACTAAGAGTATAGAACTTAATTGAAAATGTCTAGTGTATAATCTTCTTGAGAAGCAGTAGCTACCTATGTTAACTTAATCCTCTGATGTTGTTGCAGAGAGTTCTTCATTATTTACATTTAATTTCACAGGTTTTTATGTCTTATTTATATCTTAGTTTGTGCAGTGCTTTTCTGATTTAAGATTTTGGGTGATATCTCTTAAGAGTTGGAGGTCAGATAGGAAAGGGATATAATACAGTAATTTGTACTATAGAGTTTGATGCTACTTCTGTAATTGGGTTATCTTCTATAAGTAAGCACTGTCACCTTAAAAATAAAATAACCAACAGATGAATGAATGGATAAAGAAGATGTGGTTTATATATACCATGGAACATTATGCAGCCATAAAAAAAAAACACAAAAAACAAAAAACGAAATCTTGCCATTTGCAATGACATGGATGGGAACTGGAGGGTGTTATGCTGAGCGAAATAAGTCAATCAGAGAAAGACATGTATCATATGATCTCACTGATATGAGGAATTCTTAATCTCAGGAAACAAACTAAGGTTTGCTGGAGTGGTGGGGGTTGGGAGGGATGGGGTGGCTGGGTGATGGACATTGGAGAAGGTATGTGCTACGGTGAGTGCTGTGAATTGTGTAAGACTGATGAATCACAGACCTGTACCTCTGAAACAAATAATACATTATATGTTAAAAAAAAAAGAAGATAGTAGGAAGGGAAAAATGAAGAAGGGGAAATCGGAGGGGGAGATGAACCATGAGAGACTATGGACTCTGAGAAACAACCTGAAGGTTCTAGAGGGGAGGGGGGTGAGGGCATGGGTTAGCCTGGTGATGGGTATTAAAGAGGGCATGTATTGAATGGAGCACTGGGTGTTATACGCAAAAAATGAATCATGGAACACTACATCAAAAACTAATGATGTAATGTATGGTAATTAGCATAACATGATAAAATTAAATTAAAAAATAAAATAAAATAACCAGTTATTTCACAAACAAAATGAGATTATTCAGGAATAGCAGAGGGATTGCAATTTGATACAAGCAAACTATGGCAAACCATAGGCATTTCTGAAGACACAAAGAGAAAGGCAGCTTTTATTAGGTTTTAGGAGAAAATTGGGAAGTGTTGTTTTGAACATAAGTTCATTAGAGAAGAACAAGAATTTGAGGTTCTAGCAGTTTCTCATTGGCTGCCAGTGCTGGTTAGTGCACTGTTGCTGGGGAAGAAAGGGACCTCCCTTCTTTTTCTTAAAAACAGGAGATAAAATTCCTATGTGAAAATGTCTTCCCTTGCCAAAATAATTCTTATATTCCTTCTTCCTGCCAATGATCCAGGCTGCAACCAGTGGCTTGTGCGTGAGAGTTCCCCCTTTAGGGCTTCCTGAAACCATTTTAAATGAGGTTTACCTTACTCATTTTCACAATATATTACATAAAAGTAGAATAATGAAAGTCTATTGTTTGGTTTCACTATTGTTATCAGCTACATGACCTTCGAACAAGTAAATAATTGCTTTCTCATTTGAGATTTAATCTCATATAAATGAGATTTCTCATTTATAAAAAGAAGTTAATAGTTATAAATTTAATAGTTACCCATACGGTAGACATGCGGATGGCAAGTAGATATACAAATGGCAAATAAAAATGTGAGAAGATGTTCAAAATCTTTTGTCATTGGGAAATATAAAATAAAACCATGAGATGTGAGAAAACACTACTCATCAATTTGGTCAAAATGGAAAAATAAAAACTGATAATAACAAATGCTGGTGAAGATGAGGGACATCAAGAACTCTCTTTCATTGGTGATAGAATTATGAAATGGTAGAGCAACTTTAGAAAAGAGTTTGGCAGATTTTTATAAAACCAAACAAAGACTTATTACATAACCCAGCAATCATAACCCAGCAATGATGTAATGTATTTATCATTATTAATGTATTAATGTTAGGTATTTATCCAAGAGATTTGAAAACTTATATTCACAGAAATGTATATGAGAATGTTCAGAGCAGCTTTATCCATAATAGCCAAAACTTGAAGCAATCTGTATGTCCTTCAATGGGAGAATTGATAAATTGTGGAAGAGCCATGTAATGGAATATTATTTCAGGATAAAAAAAATGAGCTACTAACTCATGCAACTTCACGCATGATTATTAAATACATTTCACTAACTGAAAGAAGACAGACACAGAAATCTGCATATTGCCTGATTCCATTCATAGGATATTCTGTAAAAGGCAAAAATTATAAAGACAGAAAATAGGTTAATGATTGCCAGAGGCTGAGGGAGGGAGGAACAATAGACTACAAAAGAATGAAGGGATTGTTTTGCATAGTACTGATTGTAAAATACATGACTCTCTGCCTGTTTTAAAATCCACAGATCACACACATCCCAAACCACACCCCACATACCACATATCACAAAGAATGAAGGTTAATGCATGCCAGAGTTTAGTTAATAGTAATGTATTTATGGTAGTTTCTTAGTTTCTGCAAATGTACCACAAAAATGTAAGATGTTAAACTGGGTTAGAGGTGTACAAGAATTCTATGTGCTATCATTGTAATTTTTCTATACATGTAAAATATAAATATAAAAAGTATGATATTATTCCAAAATAAAAAGAATAATATGTTCATCATAAGATTGTCAAAAGGACTTAATGAGTATAAATTTCATAGATCAATACCTGAGTTATAAACATGTAATGTTGGCTACGATCAGTCTTGTCTCTCCCCTTTTTTATTCATCCTCTTCTGAAAAGGGAACCCTTTCTTAGGGGAAACTATTAATGTACTTCACATGAGACTGACAACATCTTCTCTCTGCTTCCAGTAAAAGGAATGAATATATATGTCACGGATACCCGATGAGATAATCCTATCCTCCAGCTTCAATAATTATTTTTGGCTAGGACAAGTAACCCAAACCAGGATTTCAGAGACCTCAGGCACTATAGGGAAATAATTGTTTTATCCTATTAAAGTTGTTAAATTTGCAGGATATGAAAATATGGTTCCTGCTGAACCTTTTGCAACTAAGTGAATAAAGCTTTACTAAATGTAAAACCAAATAGATGAAAGCAGAAATAGAGAAAATAAAGAAATCCTGATGGTATGGACTGTGTCCCTGATTCAACCCATAACTGGGGCTAGAGTCATCCTTTTGTATACAGTAATTTATGTCAATACATTAACTTCACTGCTTACTATGAGATTCAGTCCCTGGCAACAGGACGAATCATGACTGTTGTAGTTTTGTTTGTAGTCAGACAATGTCAGCTCTATGAGATCTTGAGAAGACATTAAGTGATTCTTTGAGTAAAGAACAATGAAATTAAAGGCAGGCCCAAGCATCAATCAATAAATGATCAAAATGTTAATTTAGTCCACCAATGCATATTGTGTAACCTTGTTTAGGAAATTCATATAATTTAATGCGAATACCTCAGAAGCAAGAGACAAATAACACATAGCTACAGCCTATATCTGAAAACCGATTTTAGAAGAAAAAAAAAAAAAACATAGATTGCTTATGCCCCACCACTAGAAAAGAAATTTAGGGAAAACAACAATAACAACAAAACAAACAACAAAAAACTGTGTGAAAAAGAGAACCAGTTAAAAAGACAATTATCAAAGGTTTTGATAAAGTTGTATACATAACCAGAACAAAAGAACGAAAGTAACAGGTGATAATACTTCCTTTCCATTCATATTATAGTAAAGGAAAAAGTAGTCTTGACAATGAAGGGATTATTCCAGCAATGCAAGAATGAAACAGTATTAGAAAATCTGTCAGTAAATTCATTACATAAGCAGTACCGAGGAGAAAATCTAAAGGATTAGTTTATTTAATGCCAAGAAAAACAAATTAGGAATAGTAGAAAACTTCTTTAACTGAGTCAGAAGATATAATAAACTCAAGTTAACCTATATATTCAATGGGTTCCAAAAAGACGAACAATATTTTAGATAATTTGATATGAGGCTTTAACATACAAATGGAACCACAATTTGTAAAAATAACGAAGAGTTTTGATTAAACAAAGAAATATAGTAGACTCGATTATGACTTACCATAGCATCTGATGAAATTAGAGTAAATACAATAGTGCCATTTGGTTGAAAACAAAGAATAGATAATTAAAACATATTAGAAAATTCATAAAGTCGCTTATAAACACACACAACAGAAAAATTAGTAAATGACAAAAATATTTCAAGTTAATAAAGAAGGATGCATTATGTTTTAATTTGTTTTTTTAATTGATTCTTTGGAAAAATATATAATGAAACTTTTATTTTTTAAAAAAATATTTATTTATTTGTCAGAGAGAGTGCACAGCAGGTAGAGCGGCAGACAAAGGGAGAGGGAGAAGCAGACTCCCTCCTGAGCAGGGAGCCCTATGTGTGGGGCTCGATCCCAGGAGTCTGGGAGCATGACCTGAGCAGAAGGCAGATGCTTAACCGACTGAGCCACCCAGGTATCCCTATAACAAAACTTTTATATCATGCCATTTATAAAAATAAATTTCCAATGACTTAAATGTTTAAATATATTTTTAAAGTCTAGGAACATATTGACAGCATAAATATTGCCACTGGAGTAAGAAAGATTTTCATAACAGAAACAAAAAAATTTGTATATTGTACTATCAAATTTATTATCTACATGGTAAATGGTACCATGAAATATTAAATCATAAAAAAACAAATGATTTGTTTCCAGAATATATAAAGAATTAATACAGGGGTGCCTGGGTGGCTCAGTTGGTTGTGTCCAACTCTTGGTTTCAGCTCAGGTCATGATCTCAGGGCTATGAGATCAAACCCTATGTCAGGCCCGCGCTTATCATGGAGTCTGCTGTTTGTCCCTTTCCCTTCCTCTCTGCCTCCGCCCCTACTCTGCTTGCACCGTCTCTCTCTCAGATAAATAAATAAATTTTTATCTGAGAGAGAGAAAGAATGAGAGCTAGAAAGCACGAGAGGGAAGAGGGTCAGAGGGAGAAGCAGACTCCCTGCTGAGCAGGGAGCCCGATGTGGGCCTCGATCCTGAGACTCCAGGATCATGACCTGAGCCAAAGGCAGTCGCTTAATCAACTGAGCCACCCAGGCGCCCTCAAATAAATAAATAATTCTTAAAAAAAAAAAGAATTAGTACAACTGAATAAAAGAAAGATATAAGTGGGAAATTAGGAAAATGGGCAAAATTAAAGATAGTCATTCGCAGAAAATATTTATATATTGCAAACAAACATATAAATATATTTTAGCATTTTACATACTAAGACTGTGCCGCAGTTTAAAAATGAGGGATCTTCATTTACTAATATGTAAAGACTGACAGTATAAAGATTACTTGTCTCAGAATTATGCATGGAATATGATGTATTTGTATAAAGAAAAATACACATGGAAAATTGCATTTATAGCATTATGCTTTGGTAATATGGATGGGTGTGTCTGTAAATGTATTGAAAAATATCTGAAATATTATGCACCAAACTGATAAAAGCATTTACCTCTGAGAAGGGACACAACTTGGAGATGAGACAAGACTCAAGCATAACTGCCAAAGGAAACCTTAGCTTTCTTTGTATAATTTAAAGGCTTTAATTTTTCCCAGGTAAACCACTTTCATAATTAAGAACAAAAATTAAAGATATATATTATTGTTTTCTAGACAGTATGTTTCATACAATCAGATTATGCACACACACACACACATAATATTACCTAATTACAGAGGTGCTCAAGTACCTTGCAAATGAATCAATGAAAAAATTCTGAGTATAGAAAATTAAGAAGTAACAGAAAATAATACGTATAAGAGCAGCCTGAGTTTTCCTTAAAAACAATAACAGAGCTTGTCCTTTTCGTTTCCCTCTTCTCTTCAGGAGCAAGGACAGAGGACAGATACAGAGGTGACTGTGGGACTGGATGAGCAGGCAAGTGGCTTTTTGGGAGATGGGTACATGCAGAAGGAATGAACACATAGTACTGAGGGTAATGGGTCCAAGTCTCTCACTATTAGAAGATGATTTATAAATGTAGAAAGAGAGAAAGAAAGAAAAAACCGAAGGCATTAAATCAGAAATAAAAGGATAGCTATTATATTATTATGAAATAAATAGAAAGATATAAAATTGATTCAAATATAAATATGTATATGTTTCTGTGTATCACACACAGAGATGGGCACACATGCATACATACATTTCCTTAGTCTACTAAGTCACGTAAACAGTGACACTACAGAACACACTAGACGCTCAGAACTTGGTGTATAGATACCATCCTCAACAACAACAACAAAAAACTAGGACTCCTTGGGAAAATGTCTGGTATTAGGTCTGGAGTAGGAAAAGAACAAAAAGAGCCTGGAACATCATATTGGGCTAGAAAGTAAAGAAGTACTCCAAGAATGTTGAGGAAAAACATGAAGACACAAGACTCAGCCTTAATGGGGTTTTCACTGGCCAAAATTGGGATGATTATAGCTTTAAATAAATATTGAAAATAAGGAGTTAACACTCAATAAATAAAATAGAAATCTAGGACTCCATTAATACCAATAAAATAGTATACAAATAAATAGGTGAGAAGGAGAAGCCCTTACTTAGTAAAATGCCAAATAATGAATGGAGAAGGAATGACCAAAATAGAAAACCACCTTTTGGCATCTCTCATTTTGGTGTGTAGTTTCGGCAGAAGTCATGAATAGTGCTAGAGTTGGTGGGTAGAGATTTGATAAGAAATAGGTATTGCATGTCCACAATAGCCAAACTATGGAAAGAGCCAAGACATCCATTGACAGATGGATGGAACTGGAGGATGTTATGCTGAGCGAAGTAAGTCAATCAGAGAAAGACATGTATCATATGACCTCACTGATATGAGGAATTCTTAATCTCAGAAAACAAGCTGAGGGTTGCTGGAGTGGTGGGGGGTGGGAGGGTTGGGGTGGCTGGGTGATAGACCTTGGGGAGGGTATGTGCTATGGTGAGCGCTGTGAATTGTGTAAGACTGTTGAATCACGGATCTGTACCTCTGAAACAAATAATGCAATATATGTTAAGAAAAAAAAAGAAGAAGAAGATAGCAGGAGGGCAAGAATGAAGGGGGAAAACTGGAGGCAGAGACGAACCATGAGAGACGATGGACTCTGAGAAACAAACTGAGGGTTCTAGAGGGGAGGAGGTGGGGGGATGGGTTAGCCTGGTGATGGGTATTAAAGAGGGCACGTTCTGCGTGGAGCACTGGGTGTTATGCACAAACAATGAATCATGGAACACTACATCAAAAACTAATGATCTAATGTATGGTGATTAACATAACATAATAAAATAAAATTTAAAAAAATTTCTAGTTTGAATAGTTGCATTGTAGTTGTTTGTGGTTGAGAGGTGGAGTGTCCTTGTTTTATTAATAAGCAAACAGGGATGCTATAGATTGTGTCTATATCATGTTCCCAACTAAGAGGGAGAGGGTGATGAAGCAAACAAGATAAAATGTTAACAATTGAGGAATCTGAGTGAATGAAAATATGGGGATTTTTTTAGTTCTTTACTATTCTTGCAATTTTTCTAAATGGGTAAAATTATTTAAAAATAAAATATAAATAAACCACATTTAAAATAAAATTGATTAAAAAGATAAATTAGAATAAAATGCATAATATTTAATAAAGAGAGATGAGTGGCTTGATCCATATAATAAACTGAATAAGATTTACTGTGTGCTTATGATTATGTTAAGACCCATAAGATAGCTGGAGGAAGAACAGTATATGGTCTTCAACTCAAAAACCTTCCATCCTCTGTGGGGAAATAAAACTAAATTTGATGTTAATTGTTATAGTTTAAAATACCACAATCTTTTTTACCTACCTACCTTTTTATTTCTTGTTTTATGCCAAGTGTGTTTAGAGCAGTTTATAAAAAAATGTGATAAAAATAAATTAAACTGTAAATTAAAATAATAATAAAATAATACAACATATAATTATGTAATATATAAATTTTAATTAAAATAGGAATTGGATTAAAAACTAGTAGTTTAACAATGCATATAAAAGATACAATTTTGTAGTTTCTATCAAATACATCATTGTAGTTTAGAAGAGTCTAAGATAAAGTCTCTGGTGAAATATAAAAGAAAAATATTAAATCAAACTTGAATCCTTTGAATTTAAATATTTTAATGTTAAAAGAACTTTTGGTTGATTGAAATTCCTGGGGGCATTTTGGGAACTAATAGGAAATAAGGTGGCCAGGTTAGAGGCCTTGACAATCAGGTTTGATTTAAAAGAGATACAGTATCACAGTAATCCTGAGATATGAAAATCCAAGTCAGATTCCTGAAATGAAGCAACGGATGCTGTTTATTCTTTAAGTCCCTTTAACGCAGAGTTGCTTCGTATTTTTCACATCTGAGGTCCCAGTTTTTTTCAGTGGGATTTGTTAACATTTGTATGTAGCAGGCACAAGATTTTGAAAATTGGACTATTAACAAATGAGTTGTTTTCTTGTCTGGTTATAGCAAACATAAGAGTATATATCTACAATCATTCCTTGTTGTTGTATACAAAGTGACTTCTGTGCCAATTCTTTTTGCCCCACTTCCACAAGGCAAAAGCAAAGAACAAAGTGGACAGAATTTCCATGTGTAAAGGCTGCTTCAATTACCATTTGTGTTTAACTGTAGCATGTGTAGAAAAAGCACGTGTGTTTGCTGCATTCAGTGCCCCCTTCTAGGTTCCTGAACTATTGGAATTGTAGTGCACCTCCCTTCTGTCGTTTACCTCCCATTTTTATGTGTTGCTGCTTTCATGGAGTGCTAAATTGCTTAATTAAATTTTACTAGTTTATTCTGCTTGTTAATTCATCTCCTACTTAATCCAGCCTACAACATTTTCTTCCTCAAAAGGAACATATGAAACCTTGTGATGTATATGTAGCAGTGCATTCGGGCTGTGAGAATGGATAAGTGGTTTAATGTGTAAGGTGCTATTTGTTGAAAAAATAATTGAATACTCCACTTTAGTACTGAAGTCATAAACAGCATGTTGGGTTTAACAAAGCTTCTGAAGGAGAAAATATTGGAATAAATATTTGCTTTCACTAGATGTTATTATGGTTTATTTGTAAGCTTTTGTTCTATCTCATACATTCAGAAAATTCTTTATTCCTTAAACTAAGAATTCTGTACAAAATCCTCCCTATAACAAGTTCCCCATTTACAGTCCATAAGAAAAGGAAGCACTACTGTTTGCTTTATCAGAATCTCTTCATAAATGTGGGTGGCTGGTACACCATGAAGGGTTTGAAATGTTTCCACACCATTCACTTCAGTACTGTTTCTCAAACTTTCCAATTCCTCTTGGAACTGTTTCTTTCCTTTTCAAATGACCTCTATCTTCACATTAAAAGACTATAAAAGACTATAACAATTTAAAAGAAGTCCCTTCATTGTTTCTTCTTCACATATTAAGGATTAACTGTAGCTTTGTCCAAATTAGTTTCCTTCACGCCCATCATCAATGATAATTTTTCATGGTACTGAATCATGCCTCACCTTCTGGTGAATTAGCAATAATTAAACCCACCTTCTTTCTATTGCTTATGATTGTGCTTAATGTTTAACATATTCATTATTTTTATTATTGACTACTCACTTTATTATTGAAAATTCACTTCTTTGAAAGCATATATAAATGGGTTAAACAATCTTCCAGATGAGAATAGAAATAAATACACAAGTTGGGGCTTTGCTGCTGGCTGTTGGCATCTAAGTTGAAACTCTGTCATTTAAGTTTTTAACTCTCAATATAGCTCAGCTTCTCATTTGTAGAAATACAGTTCTTACTATAATTGAGTAATTGTAGCACTTAAATGAGCTAATACATGTTTAGGGCATGCCATAATGTTGGGTATCATTTTATTAATATATTTAATGGTATCGGTAGCTGAAAGGGTTTGGTGTTCTGTAGTCTAATCAGTCCTTCCCAACTGCATTAAGTAGCATTATTCATATTTGGTGCCTTGTCAGCTGATTACCCCCTTCCAGGGCTCCCTGCACTGGGTTCCTGCAGGGGAAGGGCCAGTAGCCCATTTTCTATGAACACCTATCAATAAGAATGGACACAAGTAACTCAGAGAGTCAGGATATATGTAATCTGTTACTGATCCAAGCTTTAACCAGTTATTAGGGTGCTTGATACTAGGGAAGTTGGAATGTGGGGTAGAGGCAGCTGACATGTAAGTTTGTGTGGTAGGGACCATCCTTTGAGGACTCAAAGCAGAAACAAATGTCCAACCAATAAGAATGTATTTCAGTATTTTAAGAGGTGACCCAGGGGCTATCTGAATGACTGTCATCCTTTCTTTTCCCTACTGCTAAGCCTGATCTTAACGTCCAGGCAATCACCAGATGTAGGGTCATGCCACATTGAAGTTTCTTCCTCTTTCTCATGCAATTTGAGTCAAAAATCATTGTATCAGATCATTCCTTTCTCCTTCAAAATTGTAGAGATTTTTCTAATAGGAATACAAAAAAAAAAAGAAAGAAAGAAAGAAAGAAATCTTCAACCACTCAGATTGGTATCTTACTAACTTACTCCTTTTCTGGGATGTCAGAGTTTATTTTTTGTTTGTTTTCTCAATATGCTTCCTGGGCCAGGTGACAGTTGAGCAATAACCAGGCAGCTCTTAGGGGTGGGCTATTCCTTTTAGTGAACTCATTCCGTTGAGTACATATGCAATTTAACAGAGCCAATAAAATGTGGAACTCTAGATCCATGGCTCAACTCTTTTCTTCATGCACATAGCTTCCAAATATTTAATTCAAGGTTTAGCATGCTGAGGCCCACGTTTACACATACACACAGAGACACAAAACACATGTATATTTGTATATTTGTGTATGTGTATATATACACCTTTTCATCCCTTCATATAAATATCCTGTTGTTATTGCTTCAAACTCTCTATTTTCAGAGTATATTATGTATACACTTAAATGTCTTCCTGCTTTTTTTTTTCTTATCTCCGTTAGTATATCTTTATTCTAATTATACAGGGTGGAAATTTTAAAGTCCTCTCTGATCGCTTTGTCTGCCCTTCTCCCTGCATAAAATTCGTTTTATCTTTTCAATAGTTCAATCCCTTAAATTTTTATTTTTAAAATTCTTACCTCTATGAAACCCCAAACTTCTGCTGGCGTAAGAATAGACATGGCAGGCATCTACTGAGCTGAGTCAAGAAGATTCAGGGCTTTAAATACTATCTAAATAGATATTCAATTTGTTTTCCTGTTTTTATCTCTACATTCACACCAATTTTCAGAAATACTATGAATTCTTGAATGTTTGAGGGTCTTCTCCAGGATAACTAGGCTGCTTCTCAGCTTTTCTTGTGTGTTCAGGAAGCTACAATTTCAGACGTAGGGTTATGGTCAGGTTTAAGATTAGTGTTAGGGTATGTGCCTGGTATTTTGTAGTTCAGAGACATCTCTAGGCTTAGGCTTAGCGTTAATGTTAGTGCTAGGGCTAGGGTTACATTTAAAGTTAGTGATTAGGGTTAGGGATTAGGGCTTGGGATAAAGGGCTAGGAGTTCAGGTTTGGGTTCGGGTTAGGGTTGTGCTAGCATAAGGGTACGTGCCTGGTATTTGCTATTCAAAGCCCTTTCCAGATAATTGGTATTCACCAAAGGAGTACAAAATATTAATTCAAAGGGATACATGCACCCCAATGTTTATAGCAGCATTACCAATAATAGCCAAACTATAGCAACTGCCCAATGGTCCATAGACTGATGAATGGATAAAGAAGATGTGATAAATATATATGATGGGATATTATTTAGCAATAAAAAAGAATGAATTCTTGCCATTTACCATGACATGGACAGAGCTAGAGAGTATTAAGCTAAATGAAATGTCAGTCCGATAAAGACAAATACCATATAATTTCACTCACTTGTGGAACTTAAGAAACAAAACAAACAAGCAAAGGGAAAAAAGGAGAGGCAAATCAAGAAACAGACTCATAATTATAGAGAACAAACTGATGGTTACCAGAGGTGAGGTGGTTTGGAGGGGGTGGGTTAAATGAGTGAAGGAGGTTAAGAAGTGCACTTGTTGTGATGAGCACTGGGTGATGTATGGAAGGGTTAAATTAGCATATTATACACTTAATATAATACTTTATGTTAACTAAGTGGAATTTAAAAAAACTTTAAAAATTAAATAGAAAAAATAAACAAAATTCTTACCTCTAAATCATAGTTTTAGATTCTCATTAATGTTTACTTCAACTGCTTAATATTCTTTAACTTATTTGCATGTTCCTAGTTTATTTCTCTGTTACTGCAACACAGAGCTTTCTTGAGTTCTAGGCCTTCCTATTCTGGGTATTGCACATCACTCAAATATCTCAGAGGCAATTCAGACACATAGCAAGGCAAAACTGGAAACCTGAATTCCTCATCAAACACACAAATACACACACTCTCATATATATCTGCCAAATTTGCCTTTCCTGTAGCGTTCTCCATCTTAGTACAGAGCACCTTCACTAACCCTTTTGATCAAGGCATACAATCTGGGAGTTGCCCTTGAGTCATCATCACCAATATATAATGTCCACCAAATTTACATATCTAAGACATGTTTCATATTGGGATCTTATTAAAATGCAGATTCTGATTAAGTGGGTTTAGGGGTGACTTATGGCTATACATTTTAATAAGATCCTGAGGAATGCCAGTGCTCATGGTTTGAGAACCACACTTTGAATAACAAGATCCTATCGTGTCCTACATAATCTGGCCCTTTTTGCAGTTTCTTAGAATTCATCACATAACACTTCCTCTGATTCCCTCAGTCCAAGCCCCTCGGCTTCCCACCTTTCCTGAGTACATCAAGCTCTTCCACATGTGTCCATACTGTTGCATGTAGTTTCATTTGTCCAGAATGTTCTTCACCACATTTTTCTTTAAATTTTATTTTATTATGTTATGTCAGTCACCATACACCATTAGGTTTTCTTTTTATTTTATTATGCTATGTTAATCACCATACATTACATCACTAGTTTCTGATGTAGTGTTCCATGATTCAATGTTTGTGTATAACACCCAGTGCTCTTTACTACTTTTTATACTACTAACTCCCCTCCTCCTTTAGACCTCAACTCCTCTTATCTGAAAAACATTTACTGGGTGAGATGGTTAATTTTATGTGTCAACTTGACTGAGTCACAGGGTAACCAGATATTTGATTCAATATTATTCTGGGTGTGCTTCAAAGGTGTTCCTGGGTGAACTTAACATTTGAACCAATAAACTGAATAAAGCAGACTGCTCTCACTAACGTGAGTGGGTGAATATAACAAAAAAGGTGGAGTAAGGGAAAATTTGCTCTCTCTAACTGACTGAGCTGGTACATCACTCTTCTGCCTTTGGACTTGAACTATAACTTACATCATAGGCTTTCCTAGTTTTAAGGCACTCTGGCTAGAACTATATCATTAACTCTCCCAGGTTTCCAGTTTGCTGACTACTGATCAGCAACTTTTTATCCTCCATAATCATGTGGCCACTTCCGTATTACACACACATGCCCAGACACACAGAGACAGACAGACACACACACACACGTTATTGGTCCTGTTTCTCTAAAGAATCCTGACTAATACTCTGAGTGGATATTACCTACTGATAAACACCCACGTAAATATTTGGACAGATCAACAGTAAGGACTATAAAGGAATAGAAATAGAATGTTATGAGAGAAAGAAATGTATGTTATATAGATACTCAGGAAAGGCTCCTAAAAGGAAATGACTTTTTAATTGAAAATTGAAGGTATATTTAGTAGATGAAGGGTCAGGGAAATTCATCCGAGGTAGATGGAACAAGCTTTATGAAGGTGTTGAAACAGGGAACAGCTAAGTGTGTTCAAGGCCTGAAAGGAATCATTGCGTCTGGAGTAAAGTGAGCAAGATTTTCACTGGATGATATTGTAAAGGAAGAAAAAGATAAACTATGTAGACTCTAAGAGCCATTGGTAGTGAATATGGATTTAATCTTAGTACAATAAATACTCACATATTTACTCAAGAAAGAGATATGACCTAATTTGTGTTTGTTACATGTTATTATGATGGAACCCCTGTTTCCAGTCATGATAGAATAAATGCTACCAGACTTGATCTCTTCCTGAAAGCTACTATAAAACAGGGTAAAGTGTATGAAACAAAACATTCCAGGTATGGGACAGTAGACAGAGGAGGACAGTGACTGTGGAGAGAAGGGAATCACACGAGGTGAGCCAGAAGATTGTGCCATGATGGCTCCAACTTTCTGCCTGGGGATATTTCTGTGCTACAAAATATGGAGGCAAATCACTGGTGATATTGCTGAGTTGAGGAGGAAGATATCAGATTTCTGGGCTTCTGGAGCAGCCAAAATGTATAGCTCTGGGTATCTGAAAAGAGGGAGCCGTCAGAGGGGCATTCCATAAGGCTCTACAGGGAATCATCATGGGTCCTTGGAAGAGGGCTAAGTAGTTCATTTCAGATAGACATTTGAGTCCCAGACCAGTCAGAATGCAAAGCCCACAAGCACAATGAACATTCATTGGCTAGAGCCTGCCCAGGTTTAGAAGTAATGACCACACCAGGGCCAAGTGGCAAGCCCTAATACTAAATACAAAACAGAAACAGAGATCTCCTTAAAACAGAATAAGATCAAGCCTGATAGGACTAAGGTATAGGCAAGTAATTTAAATACCCGACAAAACAAATGCAATGCCCTTTAACAGGGGAAAAAATAACCCAAATACTCCACAGTATAGTCCACTATGTCCAGCATACAATTAAAGAAAAAGAAAATATTAAATATGAAGAAATAGGAAAGGTCATCCCATAGACAAAATAAAGAACAGGAAAAAAATAAATGATCTGGGTTTTGTAATTAGTAGAAAATAACTTTAAAAGAGTTGTTGATCCTTTCCTTTTATTAAGTTGTCAGGTAGATACTGATGTTTCAGCAGTGCAGGAGAAAGGGGAAAGTGCAGGAGCAAAAAATAACCACACTGATATAAATAGAAAATTCCTAGGCAAATGAACATATGGACAGAGAACTCTAGTCCTCTTTGATTCTGGATTTAAGTCACTAATATATTTCTATTTACCATTTCCTTTATTTTTTGTAGGAAATAATAATGTTTAATTACAATGGGTCTTAATCTTAGCAAATTAATTGAAAATTCAAATAAAAATTATCTGCTTGTTTTTAAATATGAGTCCCAATGGTACAAAGTAAAATTGGGCATTCTTGACTTTGAGAGTCTATGGGAACTAAAGAGTTCATTACTAATTCATTATTATTACTTCTTAGTCAGAAGAAGTAGAATGCTGAGAAATAATTTATTAAATGATTTTCTATATGACAGTTGGACTACTTGAACAAGACTTACACTCTCTAAGCTTTCATTTCCTTACATATAAGTTTGGAATAACGATACAAATTTCAACATGCAGATATCTTTTATTGTAAGGAAGGAAGTGTTCTCCTTCCAGCTCTCTCCATCCTGGAGTGGATAATGGGACCCTATTCATTTATTTTTGAAAATGCAAATGTGGTCATATTCTAAAAACTGTTTTCCACTCTGTTATTTTTATTTATTTATACAGATAAGAATATGTGACATCATCAAATATAGACCCCAGCACCCAATTATCCTGCTTTTCTCCTAATCACCTCTTTTTCTAGATCAGTTAGTCTTCTCTAGACAGAGTTCTTAGAACACAAAGTATTTCTTGTCATGGGATAGTTTTAGCCATAGGTTTTCAAAATCTATTTTGAAATTCAGAAGCCAGAAATTCATCCATTGTTTTGGCCCAACATGTCTGTTATGCCATCATTCAGAAAATGTCATACAACCCAGTGCTGGAGCTATTAGTTTGGGTTGGAGACAGGGAGGAGATATTTCATTAATGTACCAAAAGAATTGCCTTGCAATTTTATGGCCATGTTGTTTATTTAATATGTAAAAAATGACAAAATTGAATTCAGAAGATCACAATCCTCACTGTTTCTTTACTTACTAGACATTAACAGTATTGCTCCTATTTCCTCACGATAAAGTGTGTGCACACACCCAGCCTGGTTCAGAGAGATGTGGTGAAAATAAAGTCAAACTAGTTATGGTATATGAAAGCATCATATGATAATAAGATAATGGAATTCATTCTATCATTATAAATAATCAGCCAAATAAGTAATATTAGTTAAAATGCCAACAAAAGTTGTTTTCATAATCTTTGGACACATAAATTTTATATAACATCCAAGGCTATATGATACTCTGAATCATAGAATCAATTTCATTTTTACAGTTTTTGTTTCTAAAAAAAGTCTTCTACTCCTTTCATTTCCTCTAACTGCATATTCTAAAATGTACAAACAGAGAAAAACAATCAACAATATTCTTAAGGAGATTCATTTACCCATTTATTATTAAGTAAGCATCTGCTATATAGCAGGCACTGTTGAACATATTTAGTAAACAAGGAATGCAGCAAGACCAGAACAGCAAAAATAAAAACAGAAACTCTCCTTTCATGGAGCTTACATTCTGATGCGGAGATTCCCAAAGACACTTCACCAATGAAATTAGTGTTGTTAAAAAACCAAATTCATTTTGCTGTGCAAAAGCTTTTTATCTTGATGAAGTCCCAATAGTTCATTTTTGCCCTTGCTTCCCTTGCCTTTGGCAATGTGTCTAGGAAGAAGTTGCTGTGGCTGAGGTCAAAGAGGTTGCTGCCTGTGTTCTTCTTTAGGATTCTGATGGACTCCGGTCTCACATTTAGGTCTTTCAACCGTTTGGAGTCTATTTGTGTGTGTGGTGTAAGGAAATGGTCCAGTTTCATTCTTCTGCATGTGGCTGTCCAATTTTCCCAACACCATTTGTTGAAGAGACTGTCTTTTTTCCATGGGACATTCTTTCCTGCTTTGTCAAAGATTAGTTGACCATAGAGTTGAGGGTCCATTTCTGGGCTCTCGATTCTGTTCCATTGATCTATGTGTCCGTTTTTGTGCCAGTACCATACTGTCTTAATGATGACAGCTTTGTAATAGAGCTGGAAGTCCGGAATTGTGATGCCGCCAGTTTTGCTTTTCTTTTTCAACATTCCTCTGGCTATTCGGGGTCTTTTCTGGTTCCCTACAAACTTTAGGATTATTTGTTCCATTTCTTTGAAAAAAGTCGTTGATATTTTGATGGGGATTGCATTGAATGTGTAGATTGCTCTAGGTAGCATTGACACCTTCACAATGTTTGTTCTTCCAATCCATGAGCATGGAATGTTTTTCCATTTCTTTGTGTCTTCCTCAATTTCTTTCATGAGTATTTTATAGTTTTCTGAGTACAGATCCTTTGCCTCTTTGGTTAGATTTATTCATAGGTATCTTATGGTTATGGGATCGACTCCTTAATTTCTCTCTCTTCTGTCCTGTTCTTTGTGTATAGGAATGCCACTGATTTCTGTGCATTGATTTTATATCCTGCCACTTTACTGAATTCCTGTATGAGTTCAAACTCAACACCCAAAGAACAAATAATCCAATCAAGAAATGGGCAGAAGACATGAACAGACATTCTTCCAAAGAAGACATCCAAATGGCCAACAGACACATGAAAATGTGCTCAACATCGCTCGGCATCAGGGAAATCCAAATCAAAACCCCAATGAAATACCACCTCACACCAGTCAGAATGGCTAAAATTAACAAGTCAGGAAATGACAGATGTTGGCAGGGATGCAGAGAAAGCAGAACCCTCCTACACTGTTGATGGGAATGCAAGCTGGTGCAGCCACTCTGGAAAACAGTATGGAGGTTTCTCAAACAGTTGAAAATAGAGCTACCCTATGATCCAGCAATTGCACTACTGGGTATTTACCACAAAGATACAAATGTAGGGATCTGAAGGGGTATGTGCCCCCCGATGTTTATAGCAGCAATGTCCACAATAGCCAAACCGTGGAAAAGCCAAGATGTCCATCGACAGATGAATGGATAAAGAAGTGGTGGTATATATACACAGTGGAAAATTATGCAGCCATCAAATGGAAAGAGATCTTGCCATTTGCAATGACGTGGATGGAACTGGAGGGTGTTATGCTGAGTGAAATAAGTCAATCAGAGAAAGACATGTATCATATGACCTCACTGATATGAGGAATTCTTAATCTCAGGAAACTGAGGGTTGCTGGAGTGGTGGGGGGTGGGAGGGATGGGGTGGCTGGGTGATAGACATTGGAGAGGGTATGTGCTATGGTCAGCACTGTGAATTGTGCAAGACTGTTGAATCACAGATCTGTACCTCTGAAACAAATAATGCAATATATGTTAAGGAAAAAAAAAGAAGAAGAAGATAGCAGGAGGACAAGAATGAAGAGGAGTAAATCGGAGGGGGAGACGAACCATGAGAGACTATGGACTCTGAAAAACAAACTGAGGGTTCTAGAGGGGATGGGGTGGGGGGATGGGTTAGCCTGCTGATGGGTGTTAAAGAGGGCATGTTCTGCGTGGAGCACTGGGTGTTATGCACAAACAATGACTCATGAAACACTACATCAAAAACTAATGATATAATGTCTGGTGATTAACATAACAATAAAAAAATTTAAAGAAAAAAAATTCAACTGAGTAATTTGAAGATCTAATTGACTTTATTAAGTGATTCATGAACCCGACAGCATCCCATCTAGGAAGTGGAGACATTCCAAGGAGCTATACAAAATGGAAGGTTTTTATAGGAAGGAGAATGGGGAAGTTAAAGCAAAAGAAAGAATTGCTTCAGGCCAGGACAATTTCTTTTCGGGCGGGAGAACAGCAGGGTTTTTATCTTACAGATTACCTCACTGGTGGTGATCAGGAAATTCCAGATTGACTGTTAAAAAGTCACATTCCCGGGATAGTTTGAAACTGTAATTAAGTCTTGGTTTGCTGTTGCTGGATAAATGACCCCATTTGGGGCTTGTTGTTACTCTTTTAACAGTGTGCATTTATATACTCAATACATTTCTATATCAATTGTCTTCTAAGCATGAAGATCACAATCCTCACTGTTTCACAACCCTCACTTGTTTTATTAAACAAGCATGATTGTTTACCTTAAATTTCATTTCATCATGCAACAAATAAAATATATTTAGTGACATGATATTAAAACCTGTAATGAAATTCCCAATATTGCCTAATGCAAGGAAACCTATTTAAGCATTATTTTATAATAAACAAAATCATTTATTTAGTAATATTTTAGTGTAGTGTTTTATTATTTAGTGTAGTGTTTTATTTATTTATTATTTATTATAATTTATGGTAAAAAAAATCTTTGTTTTATTGAAGTTTACAATCTAAGACTAACAATAGTAACAGGGACACAATATTAACACATTTTGCTAACAAACCATCCTTAAAATTCCTATTATATAATATTGCTCCAGAAGCCTGTGGTCAGGTTATATGAATCAAAATGGACACAGCTAATTAGTCACCTAGAACCAAATAATTCAATATTCATAGCTTCATTGGGTGAGTTCTAGGGTTTGTTTTGTTTTGTTTTGTTTTGCTTTTGCATAATCAGAGCTTTGTTTTAATAGCCATCCCTTCAGTCATACTTTACTCAAATAATCATAACCCTGATGCTGATTTTTTTTTCAGAATTCTAAACTTCAAATAATGTAATTTTGGAACAAAAAGATCTAAGAGCTAATCTAATTCAACCCCTCCATACACGTTTAATAGAAGAAAAAGAAAATGGCTGAAGTGGTTAAATATTTATTATTTTTGAAACTAATTAGTCATAACAGAACCAGGACTTAAATCATTCCCAAATTTCCCAATTTCGCACACTTATAAACTTGTAGATTTCATTTAACCTCCTTTGTTTTTCATTACCAACATTTTAAAACAGTGTAAAGGAGTCCTTTCATCTTTTAAGAAGGATTACTTTGTGGTTACCTTTGAATGGACTTTATCCTAATTCTTTATGTCACCAGGAGCCTAGATGACTCTTAAGATAATAGGAAGTTTTCTAGGTTGCCTGATCTTTTAAATTTCAACACAAATTTTTGGAAATAGTTTTATATATAGTTTACAGCTGAAAACCACTCATGGGATTTCTAATTCATAAATACATTCAGATATTCTTATCTTTCACGATTACCTTTAGTGCTAATACAACAATGACTTTTACTTCCTTCTTGCTTATCCAACAAAACAGACAAATTTAATAAACACTTAAACAAGCAAGCAGGTATACTAAACTAGCAAATAGATAATTTCTGTTTCTCTCTGTGTATGTGTGTTTCCATGTACATGTGGGATCAATGTGGAGTTCAAAGTAAAGACATTTCGGAGATGTTTCTGTCTATTCATGAAAATCATTTAACAACTAGAAAATTAAGCTGCATTTTCATTTATTTTGGCAATGGGTTTGACCAAGTTTACTAGGTAGGAGCCAATGCCTTACTTAAATTGTAAAATTTTAAGTATGCATGCCTTTGGCTTGAATCTCCTTCAGAAGCATCACATCAGTTGTCAAAAGAATATTTATCAAATGAAAGACATAAAACCTCTAAAAATAAGAACAGATTGTTTAATAACAATACTTCCTAAATAGAAGAATATGATATTAGGTAATAAAACAGTCTTTCATCCTGTGACTCCTCACCATGCAGTCTTGGCATGTCTGTGAGAGAAGCAGGCATTTATTACTTCATATGTCCTCTGATACTTTGGGATTATCACTTAATTAACTCGGTATAAATAGATTGAACAAGTGGTGTAAATCCCAGTGGACACAACACTTAGAATTCTATGATGGATCCTCGCAAGAAATCCTGGAAAATGAACTAACAAGAAATAGAGAAGTGACACCTGCTTCAGATCAGACTTTGAGTTTATGACAAACATTTTTTATTTTTCTGCACATATTTGTTAGATTTGGCTGGCACATTTAGAAGTTATAAATAGGCAGATACATATATTCATGAAAATATTATAGGACCTTCTCCATGTTTCTCTGTTTAGAGAAATATTAAAGAGAAAAAGATTAGTTTAAATTCCAGATAAAATTTTAAATACTTGCTCTACTAGGTTGAATTTAAGGGAATTCAGTAAAACCATTAGTTGATGATAGAAACATAACTTCATGTTGTAGGAAATAAAGAACCTTTGCGTATTATTTATTGTAAAATTATAAGAGTGTAAAACTAAGGTGATTAAGGCTTATTATTCTAAAGCTATCCTCAAAAGTGAATTTAAACCCTTTAATCCAATCTCTTTGTGACTATTTAGGAATCCGATTCAACCCTTTTTAAGGGTATCATGCAGAGTATATTTTAGAAATTTGTTAGGTAAGATCAAAAGTAGTACCTAGATGTTTTTGTCCCAATTGCATCTAAAAGCAAGTATCGAGGAAGAAGAAGAAGAAGAAGAAGAAGAAGACTATAATGCAATTTTAGCCAAACTATATCTTAGATGCATGCTATAGCAGTTAACTTTTTCTGTTACCACTCTGTCAGTGGACCTTTGTAAATGGAAATAAATTTTCATATCAATTGTTATCAAAACTGCACTGGACCTTTTATAGTTTAATAGATTTTAGAGCATATAAAGAGTAACAGGGGCACCTGGGTGGCTCATTTGGTTAAGCGACTGCCTTCGGCTCAGGTCATGATCCCAGAGTCCTGGGATCAAGTCCCGTATGGGGCTCCCAGCTCAGCAGGAAGCCTGCTTCTCCCTCTGACCCTATCCCCTCTCATGCTGTTTCTCTCTCTCAAATAAATAAATAAAATCTTTAAAAAAAAAAAGAGTAACAAACTGAAGTATAATTTTGTTGACCTTGCCCAAAATTATTTTGGAACTTAAATAAAATACGTTTGTGTTTGCATCTAAAGGCAGAAAATGAAGCTTTCAGTAAGGGACATCTCGGCTCCATGAAAGTCACTTCTAAATCCTTACAAGATGTCTCAGAAGCAGATCAGTTGAATACATCACAGTCCATTATGGAGAGATGTCTTTCCCACTGACATCAAAAAATTAAAAATAAATAATAATAATACTCAGTTTTAAAAGCTAACATGCTTAAATAAGGGAGTCTGAGTGTCTGTTTGCTTGGTCAAAAATTCTGGTATGCTAACAGAAATACACTTTAGAGATATCCATTTCAATGATTTGCATGCATGCATTCTAATGATCACAGGCTTTTACTTAAAGTGACTGTAGGACCCATCTATGAAAAACCCACAGTGAATATCATTCTCAATGGGGAAAAACCGAGAACTTTTCCTCTAAGGTCAGCAACACGGCAAGGATGTCCACTATCACCACTGCTATTCAACATAGTACTAGAAGTCTTAGCCACAGCAATCAAACAACAAAAAGAAATAAAAGACATCTGAATCGGCAAAGAAGGAGTCAAACTCTCACTCTTTGCAGATGATATGATACTTTATGTGGAAAAGCCTAAAGACTCCACCCCAAAACTGCTAGAACTCATACAGGAATTCAGTAAAGTGGCAGGATATAAAGTCAATGCACAGAAATCGGTTGCATTTCTGTACACAAACAACAAGACAGAAGAAAGAGAAATTAAGGCGTTGATCCCATTCACAACTGCACCCAAAACCATAAGATACCTAGGAATAAATCTAACCAAAGAGGCAGAGAAACTGTACTCAGAAAACTATAAAATACTCATGAAAGAAATTGAGGAAGACACAAAGAAATGGAAAAACATTCCATGTTCATGGCTTGAAAGAACAAATATTGTGGAAATGTCAATGCTACCTAGAGCAATCTACACATTCAATGCAGTCCCTATCAAAATACTATCAACTTTTTTCAAAGAAATGGAACAAATAATCCTAAAATTTGTAGGGAACCAGAAAAGACCCCGAATAGCCAGAGGAATGTTGAAGAAGAAAAGCAAAGCTGGCGGCATCACAATTCCGGACTTCAAGCTCTATTACAAAGCTGTCATCATTAAGACAGTATGGTACTGGCACAAAAACAGACACATAGATCAATAGAACAGAGTAGAGAGCCCAGAAATGGACCCTCAACTCTATGGTCAACTAATCTTTGACAAAGCAGGAAAGAATGTCCCATGGAAAAATGACAGTCTCTTCAACAAATGGTGTTGGGAAAATTGGACAGCCACATGCAGAAGAGAGAAACTGGACCATTTCCTTACACCACACACAAAAATAGATTCAAAATGGATGAAAGACCTAAATGTGAGATAGGAATCCATCAAAATCCTAGAGGAGAACACAGGCAGCAACCTCTTTGACCTCAGTCGCAGCAACTTTTTCCTAGAAACATTACTAAAGGCAAGGGAAACAGGGCAAAAATGAACTATTGGGACTTCATCAAGATAAAAAAAAACTTTTGCTCAGCAAAGGAGACAGCCAACAAAACCAAAAGACAACCAACAGAATAGAATGGGAGAAGATATTTGCAAAGGACATATCAGATAAAGGGCTAGTATACAAAATCTATGAAGAACTTATTAAACTCAACACCCAAAGAACAAATGATCCCATCAAGAAATGGGCAGAAGACATGAACAGACATGTTTCCAAAGAAGACATCCAAATGGCCAACAGACACATGAAAAACTGTTCAACATCACTCGGCATCAGGGAAATCCAAATCAAAACCTCAATGAGATACCACCTCACACGGGTCAGAATGGCTAAAATTAACAAGTCAGGAAACGACAGATGTTGGCGGGGATGCGGAGAAAGGGGAACCCTCCTACACTGTTGGTGGGAGTGCAACCTGGTGCAGCCACTCTGGAAAACAGTATGGAGGTTCCTCAAAAAGTTGAAAATAGAGCTACCCTATGACCCAGCAATTGCACTACTGGGTATTTACCACAAAGATACAAATGTAGTGATCCAAAGGAGTACATGCACCCCAGTGTTCATAGCCGCAATGTCCACAATAGCCAAACTATGGAAAGAGCCAAGATGTCCATCAACAGATGAGTGGATAAAGAAGATGTGGTGTATATATACAATGGAATACTATGCAGCCATCAAAAACCACGAAATCTTGCCATTTGCAATGAAGTGGGTGGACCTAGAGGGTATTATGCTAAGCAAAATAAGTCAATCAGAGAAAGATAAGTATCATATGATCTCACTGATATGAGGAATTTTTAATCTCAGGAAACAAACAGGATTGCTGCGTGATGGACATTGGGGAGGGCATGTGCTATGGTGAGTACTGTGAATTGTGTAAGGCTGATGAATCACAGACTTGTACCTCTGAAACAAATAATACATTGTATGTTAAAAAAAAAAAAAGAAGATAGTAGGAAGGGAAAAATGAAAGGGGGAGTCGGAGGCAGAGATAAACTATGAGAGACTATGGACTTGAGAAACGAACTGAGGGTTTTAGACGGGAGGGGGGGTGGGGGGATGGGTTAGCCCATGGTGGGTGTTAAGGAGGGCATGTATTGAATGGAGCACTGGGTGTTATATGCAAACAATGAATCATGGAACACTACATCAAAAACTAATGATAGCCAGAGGACTAACATAACATAATAAAATAAAATTTAAAAGAAATAATAAAGTAAAAAAAAATAAAATGACTATAGGGTCATCATATGAGTGATATCACAAGATTGTTCTGGTCATATACAAAAAATGAGTAAATAGCAAGATATTGCTTCATTATTTTTCTGGATAAATGTCTAATAAAATTTTTCTGCACATTTATGGATTTTGGTACTCTCATTTTCCCATATCCTACTTCTTGACTTGTATATCTAAGTTATAAATAAGATGGACTATTTATAGAGTTATTTAAATTACTAACATAGTAAACAATGTCAGTTTTAATTTCTACTTTTATTAAGTGCCTCAAGGGAAGTATCTGTGGGACTACTACCTATAGAAAAAGGCACTTTTTATAAAAAATGGCATAAGGAATCAATTTAGGGTTGCACATGAGAATGAAGCCAATCCAGGAGGAAATTTTTATTTTGACTTCATTACCCAGAGGCACGTGTGTCTGGAGGAGAGAACCCAACTGCCCAGGTTGCTGCTTGAATATTAACAGACAAGCTAAGGGCCTGGGCTGGCACCCAGAACGTTAATAAAATCCTAAAGACACTGTGATTGAAACAGTATTTTTCATAATAGCTTTTTGGATGCTATGCCCCTGTAGTTCTCAAACTCTGACCATTAACCAAATGGATTGTTTTGTACGGATTCAGACCTGCCACAGGAGAAATGTGCAGTCTTAGTTGTAGGCAGCCAGTAGGTCATTTTCATGCACTTGTAGTTTATTTCTCTGGTGAATATCTTTTATTTTTTCTATCTTTAATACACTGCTGGTGGCTATGCCTATTTCTGACAATATACCTGCCTGAACTTTAACAAACTGTGTCCACTCTCACTTTTGAATTGCCACTTAGATTATTAACTCATGAAAAGATTTTGACAAATAGCAGCATAATACGTATCATGAGCATAAAGAGAAATAACTTCTCATAAATATCAAGAGAATAAAAAGAAGTAATTTTGTTTTTTTAAAGATTTTATTTATTTATTCATGAGAGACAGGGGGTTGGGGTATGGCAGAGGCAGAGGGAGAAGCATACTCCCTGCGGACCAGGAACCCTGATGCGGGACTCCATCCCAGGACCCCAGGATCATGACCTGAGCTGAAGGCAGATGCTTAACCAACTGAGCCACCAAGGCACCCCAGAAGTAAGTCTTTAATAATTCATGTAAAATTAAATGTTATATTTAGTATTCTACTTTATTATCCTTGGGATGATCTACATATTTGGAATTAGTTTCTGAATTTCATTCACATACAGTCTTCACTTGAAGAACTAGCTTAGGTTTTCCTTCTACCTTTTTACTACTTGTCTTCAGCTGGTCTGTTGTGTCTTCCTGATTTTTGATGCTATTGTTATTTATCTGTTCAACATGTTTTCGAACATGTTTTGCTTATAACATTTTGAAACAACACATTTTAAATACTGATTAAAGATGCCGACCTCTTTTATTTAAATACACAGATTCTTGGAGATCGATAGGCATAACTACTAGCACTGTTGCTGTTAAAGGGTAAGTCCATTTTACCTCACAAAAGGTAAACATGATTTTTCAAGGATTTCTCTATAATAAATAACAGACAACCCAGCAATTTGTTCTAAAATATAGGGGAACTATTGACCCATTCCTGAAATAGATCAATAGCCTATATTTATCACTTACTGTCAAAAAGGTTATTCCCAGTTGAATTAATGGCTTTCAGTTTTTTACTGTGTTTTTCTGGACAGGCACATGGATTTTTGACTTAATTTTAACCAGGCTATTACCTTAAAGTAATAGCAGTTGTAAAAAAATGAATAAAGCCTATTATTTATTTGAGTGTGTCTACTAAGCATCCATGCATTGTGTTAGGTGATTGAGAAACAAGTGGGTAGATAGATACATACATACATGCATAGATGGATAGTCTAATATCTTCACAGTAATTTTATTTCTGTTATTATTATTTTATTTTTATTATTGTTATTATTATTATTATTATCTCTACTTTTCAAATGAGGAAACAAAATCACTTAAGTTTAGAGACATGAAATTTAATATGAATTATAGGGAGCATTGCACTTTAAATATTATATTTATTTATTTATTTGAGAGAGAGAATGAGATAGAGTACATGAGAGGGGGGAGGGTCAGAGGGAGAAGCAGACTCCCTGCTGAGCAGGGAGCCCGATGCGGGACTCGATCCCGGGACTCCAGGATCATGACCTGAGCTGAAGGCAGTCGCTTAACCAACTGAGCCACCCAGGCGCCCCGGGAGCATTGCATTTTAGATCTATAGGACTCTCAAAGAACCAAAATTTAGGTTCTTTCTACTATCCCCAACATTTCAAGTTAGTATTTAGCCACTTCTTCTTTAAGGGTGTGGAGACAACTCCCATGTAACAATAAATTAAGCCAAAATTGAGGCTACAAGTAAATATGCCTAAGGCCACAAATGTCAAGAAAATCCACATCTCTAAGAACTATTTAGTACTGGAATGGATTCTTGCCTGAAAAAAAAAAAAAGTTATATTTCTGCTTTCAGCTTTGAGGAACTTGGGAACAGAAATGAGGAAAGGAGTTTTAAGAAATATGGATCTACTAGTTGTTTTTCTGTAAATACAGAGTCTAATCAATGAACTCACAGATTACTGGTAAGTTTTAAGTTGTTTGCTGTAATAAAGTTAATTCTTCATTATGTAGACATCTCTCATTACACTTTTTATAAGTATACATTTTCAGATAAAGATTGTGATGCCAATATATTACTATCATAATGATTTTTTTTTTGAAATTTTGGAGGTTTTGAGAGGAACTATTTACTTACACTTCTTTTATGTTTTGAACCAGTTGAGAAGTAGACATAGTAATGAAGTGAAAATTTGAATTATATATCATTTTTATTGCTGTTAAACTTGGATTGAAAAAGCATCCTGGGTTAAGGTTTAAAATGAATGTCTACAAGTCTACCCTGTGAAGTGTATTTAACATTAAATTGTAAGTAGAGCAACTGTTGAGAGGGAAAGAAAGAAAGAGAGAAAGGAAGAAAGACAGAGAGAGAGGACATTCAGAAGTTAGCCTGAATGACTACTCTTCTTTAATGCATTAATTCCACAATAGGATGGTCAATGAATGTCATTTTTTCTTTCTTAAAGTGGACTAAGTGGGGAAAATATGCAGAATGCCTAGCAATATTATCTCATTACTGCTTCTGCTTGGAGAATGGAATGACTACCTATGCATAGAAATATGACAAAGGGAAAATAGTGTTTCCCTAACAAATTTGGTGGGAAACTAAAATAGTTCAGATCAGATCTACAGTAAGTAAGAGTTGAAGTCATATGCTGAGAATAAATAGACTGGGAGATACTGAAGATTGAGGACCAAATAAACTGAAACAGGCAATGAACATATTGATCTTCTTAATTAGTTGCAATACACAGAGATATCACAAAGGCTTAACTGAATGTTTTGTGATTCTTAGAAGTGGTAGTAGAAAGCACTATATACCTGAGAGGTCCACAGAGCCATGAAAAGCCAGAAACATGGCACGAAGTATTTCAGAATGACATGGAGTAAAACAGAAGGAATGTACTATGGACCTTCAATGTAGTAACAGGGCATACTTTCTTAAAATCACAAATCCGTGCACTGGTAAAAAGTAATTTTGTCCTAAACATTTAATGTTAAATAAATAGCAATGACTTGTACAAATTGCAAATAGAAAAAGCTCATGATGCACAGTGATGGAGAGGGATTTTCATACCAGACCAGATGGACTTAACTCAAGAAATCTAATAGTATGGCAATGATTTAATTTCTTTTGGTCCAGACTTTGTGCTTCAGTGTCATAGACTTAGAAACTGCCATTGTCAACTCACCAAGATTATATCCATCTTTCTAAGCCTACTTAAGTTAATAAAAAAGAAAAGATTTATAAAGGAAAAACATCCAGTTGGCTAGTTTAAATGAGAACTATGGAGTATATAACCAGATGGCTATATCCTCCAGCCAATTCACTTTTCCTATGATGATGAAAAATCACATTATCATCAATAAGTTTGTTGTCTGGTGAGAAAGGAAGAATCAGAGAGCTCAATATTTAATGGCCTCAGACTGAAATTGCCTGACATATACCTCTCCTCAGGATGAAGGTAGGGGATGCAACAAGGTTTGAAGTTCAGATCTTAAATCAAGGCATGGCCTACTTTTGTTTCTGTAATATCTCCCCATACTCTAAGCAAGTATACTCTCTCCCATAATGTGTTGATTTTTAAATTTAACATTGAGGATATTATCCTTTTCCTTCCTTTCTAATTTATTTTTTTGATCTGAGATCGGTATGTAGACATTTACACACATTACTCAGAATGCTGATAAAGTCTTGGCTAGACTCTTAAATAATTGATTCTCTAAGTTAAGAAAAAGATAAAGACAATGGTTCTTCTAATTCTAAATCTGAACATAAAGAACTGCTGCATGAATTGGACCTTTAACTTTCCCTTCTAGAAAAATACCCGGTACCCTACATTATATTAAATCATACAAAAGACTTTAGTAGTAAGAACTTCTGAAAGAGAACATGGATACAGAGCTACAATAGAGGCACTACATAATTAAATTCTTATAATTTGAAATGCTTACAGAAGGGGAAATAAGAAGTCTATGAAAATCAAACTGGCTGCTTATAAATGCATAGCCTTGGGATATTTAAAACAAATAAAAGGAAAAAGGGGATTATATGTACCCTCACTGGGAAAATTTAGGGCTTAAGACAAATTGCAAAGAAATTTGAATCATGGTCAGAAGAAAGATAACCTCTGAAGGTAACAGAACCTCAAATGGCCAGCCTACTCTCCTTGCCAGGTTTGATTTTCCAGTCAGATACCGTAAACCCTTACAGGTAGAGAGGAATAGGTTATGAAATACAAGTATCTTGTAGGCATTTACTATTAAAATATTCAAAAATTCCAACTCATATTTGACTGGGTAACTAAACAATTCTCAAAAAACAAGGACTCCAACCCACATTTCCTAGAAGCATTTGCCTGAAGATTGATCTGCCAAAAGGTCAGTTAGCTTCAGCCTCCCTTGAAATAATTTTGGAGCTATTTTTGAGACCTGTTATTTCTGTTAATACTGTATTATTTTGAATTATTGACATCCCTGTAGAATATCAGGAATTATTTAATCAATAAATCTAAAAGTATTTTTACACTTGTTTTTGCATTTTTGATATATATCAAAACAATATTTTCTGATTTTTTTTCTTATAGGTACATTTTTTTCTTTCATCACTTCAATCTCTTTTGATGATTTTGAGACATTTTACTCCTTTAGTTAAAGATTCTCCAAAGATATTTTATTCCTAGTAATTCACACTTAGGAAATATTTATAGTAGTCTTGAGAAATTTTTTACACTGCATTTATGCCTTTGTTCTTGTTGTTTTGTTCCATTGTGTGCATCTGTGTTTACTTCATGCATTAAACAAATTAGTACCTGCCAATATTCATTTCTGTTAGTGTTTCCCTAGGTATTGATATTCTGACAGGGGAAAAAAAAGGGAATTGGATGAGTCAGACTGCTATTGAACTTCATTAAATCTTATTTTTCAAGATAAGTTTTAAAAATGTAAATGTGAAACCAAAGGGTAATTGAACTTTGGTATCACCATTATGGCTAAAATTTCACTGTTTTAAAAGATTTTAAAAATTTAAAAGCAAGTTATGATTGTCCACTTTGAATAGTCAAGTTAGTTGATTATCAAGCATAATCATATACAGCACAGCATTTAAGAATTGTAAATTAGCAGGGATTCCTCACTTAGTAATGCATGAATGTTAGCTGTAATTCATTTTTTTCAGTGATTAGTTGTACAAATAGACTTTGAGTTAGACCTAAATTAAAATCCCAACCCAACCACATTAAAGGATTAACTTTATCCACCCCACCCACCCCAACTCTTCATTTGTCCTCAGACTCACTAGGGAGTCTACTATATGTAAAACATTCAACTATTGACCTTACTACATGGGTTTGATGAGCTAGTCACTTTGATACCAGACTGGTTTCCACAAAAGCCACCACTTTTAATGCAGCCAATCTCCCTAAGGCTAGCAAACCCAAAGTATGAATGGTACTAAGGCATATTGACAGTAGATGAGATAAAAGATGATTTTTTGGGTCAGGCTACCTAAATTTGGTTGTATTTTTAGATGAGTCAGTTGTATAAAAAAGGATTCTCGGGAAACTGTAAAGGATTTTACAGTTAGAAGACTTTATAAATCCAGAGTGTTTGGCATACACCCTATAGATTGGTTATGACTCCAACCTTTTGTGGACTATGCCATGTTTTCCTCAGGAAAATGTACAGAAATGAAGTGAGAGCACTACGAGACCATTACCTTCTTATCTATCACCCTCACCTGCCAAACTATACCTTAACTACATTTAGCCTTTTCGAAAATGGCAAGAAATATAACTCCTTTTCTAAACCACCTGATTCTTCTAAATAGCACTAAGTCAATCTGGACAAAGATTGCCAGAGCACAAGTTATCTTTTTTTTTAAAATGCATAAGAGGAAAATATGGATACATAGCTTTATAATTTCAGAGTAGTGTTCTATGAAGAGTTTGTCAAAAGTCTGAAGCTTAAAGCTAGGGAAAAATAAAAGGTGTGAAGATTGGTCATTTTGAAACTGGGGTAATTAGAATTCAACATAACTATTGCTGAGGATGGATAATAATAAGTTCATAATTCATTCAACCACAACTTATTTTCAAATTGTCTAATATCTGCCAGTCATTTAGCCATGTTTTAGATTTTGAGTATATAGTAAAGGATAAAAACTAAGGCAGAGAGAATACATAACTTCTGATTATAATTCTTTATATCTTTGGGAACAAGGATACTGGTCTTCAGTTACAAAAAAGTATAACAAAGAGAGCCCTAAATATGTGAAGAGTGGATGAAGAAGGAATTAACTAATTCAGTGTTTTGGGACTCAGGCAAAATTATAACCCAGAACCAATTTAACAATGAGAAAGGTATCAAAACACCACTATCCTGACTTGTAGTTTTTGTGGGTTTTTTTTAAGATTTTATTATTTTTTACTTTATTTTATCTTAGTATTTTTTTAAAGATTTATTTATTTATTTTTAGAGAGAGAGAGGGAGAGCGAGCACAAGCAGGAGGGACATATGGAGAAGGAGAGAGACTCTCAAGCAGACTCCATGCTGGGTGCAGAGCCCGATGTAGGGCTCGATCCCATGACCCAAGATCACGACCTGAGCCTAAACCAAGAGTCAGTCACTTAACCAACTGTGCCACCCAGGCGCCCCATTTATTTTTTTTAGTAGGCTCCACACCCAGCATGGAACCTGACATGGGGCTTGAACTCAAGATCCTGAGATCAAGACCTGAGCTGAGATCAAGAGTCAGACGTTTAATCGACTGGGCCACCCAGATGACTCTGCCATCCTGACTTTTAATTAAGGGAAGGGAAACATATTAAAATATATAGAGATAGATTAATAGCTTCAATTTCACTAACTGAGCAAATATTTCCATATATATTGAGCAAAATAACACAGGAACATGCGGAGTTTACCATTTAGTGGGGACATCATTATGTTAAACGTTAATCAGACACTAAGGTGAATACTATGATGATAGTATGTGCAGTGTATATGTAAAGTTGAAAAGAAACATGCCTACATCTCCTAGAAACTGCAAAGAAAGTATATTTAGTTAAGCTGAAAACAACAGAATCTTAAACTAAACATGGCATAAACCCAGGACATTTGTCACATAACTTAAAAAGAATCCCAGGTGGTTCAGCAATGTTATCAAGTACTTGTGTTCCTTCCACTGGTCTGCCCAACCATATCTCCCCTTATAGTCAAAAAATGATCCACACCTAAAACCCCTAACTGACGAAAAAGAGTTGAATTTCCATGATGGCACTGGGCCAGTTATGGTCTATTTCTTTGTACTGGGGACTAATCTACCCCTTGAGCCTTTTACTGCCTAAAATCTAAACAAAATATATCTGTTAGCCAGGAAAAGAAGGAAAATGTTGTTATGAGGCCTTCAGCAAGATCTCCCATAGGAAACTTACACAGAACTATCAACATTCCGCCTCGATACAGGCAGGACCTACTAATCTATTAGGCACAGTGGGTATAGTACCTAGGACCCACAATATCTTTGGAGCCAAGAAAAGTTTTCAGATTTCCTTCAAATAAGAAGAAAAAACTAAATTTTTAGGTAGAAGAAAATGTTTTAACATGTAACATCGATATGTTTGTCTTTATATCAATGTAATTGTGGACCATAAATTTTAATATTTTTCTATAGAGGGACAGGCCAATGGAAATCACAACACAGTCCTGACTGCATGCATCTAGCATGCCAGGTGCTCAAAGACAGAAAATGTACTCAAGGTGAAGGGAATAGCCCATGCATTTCTCATGGGCAAGATGAATCATCCCATTTCAGAGGAATGGATATCCACACTCTCAAATTCTCAAATGGTCCTACAACCATTATGTGCATGAGCAGACATCTGCAGTGAGGATACTCAGATTAATGTATTCCAAGTCAGTTTACAATTAAACTGGACATAACAAACAGATTTTCCCAGGGGCGCAAATGAACATAATGCAGCAACAGAATTTTAACAGTTTTTCTTTCCTATTTTTCAAAATGATAGATCAATATTTCCAAAAAGAAAGGCATGCCCTTCCTGTGACTAAATCTGTGTTCCATAAACACTGTGCCATATACAAAAGTGCACAGCATACACACACATATTTTTACTTCTTGACATCTTTTCCAAACTGATACATTTGATAAGTGGCTATCTCTGTATTTTTGCTGTCAAGGTCCTTATTTGCCAGTTGGTTAGGAAAGAAAGCGGCTAAGGTTGATTTGCTTTTCCCCAGGAACAAATCTGTCGTAATACTGCTGTTCCACTACAGTAACCTGTAGGGCTGAGGGATGCCTTTCCTCCTCCTTTAGGGTACTTCCTGCTCAAATACACCCACAACAAATTTTCTTCTAGATGAATCAGACATCAGAGTGGCATTCAAGGCTGTTATGTCAGAAAAGAACTTAAGTCACAAAAACTTGCCTAGATATTTCCAACAGGGTACTTTAAGAAGCTTTTATGATATATGTGCACACATCAAGGCTTTCTGGCCTTTGTAGGCACAAAAGTCTTATTTTAGAGAGCAAAACTGCAAAGCTTAGTGATCAAAAAGCACCAGAGTTTTCTGGCAGAAGTAAATGTGGTTCAAACATTAGTAAATATGTATGCAGTAATGAAAATATCTTTTTATAATACACTTTCCCACTATTAGTTGTGAATTTTCATGGGAATTATTTCCAAAGACAAGCTGCAGGGAAAACATCTATTAATCTGCTGAATGAATTTTTGAATCCATTCTCAATGCTGAGACCCCCTCCTGGTGTTTGGTAATTACCCCAATATTTTCTGCACGCTTGTTTCAACGGCTTCCTCTTGGGCTTCCTGTGAAGAAGGCCTTTCTCTCTGCTGATGTGAAAGGCAGTGTGCCTTATCGCTCTGCCTCATTCCATCTGCAGTTCGTGGGGGGTCCTGCTAATCACTGTCATTGGAACATTGGATGAGCAGTCTGGGGACATAGATAGATGTGACACCAAAGGAGACTAGGGACTTTCCAACAGAGTGCTCATCTCCGTAAATGCATCATGCCCTCCCAGATTCAAAGCAAGAGATGGACTCTTTTCAAGCAAAGGCCTGCACCTTAATTATACAAACACAGTGATCAAAGTTATTATCACCCTTTTAAGAGGCCAGGGATTTATGAGAATGGTGTTTTGTTACCTTTGACAGAAAATATTTGGTCCTTGTGAAGAGCAAAAGTGGCAGAGAAAAATACAATAGGGGAAGAAATAAAGTAAGAAGAAGGGGAAAATGTGTTTTTTGTTCATTTGTTTTGGGGTTTTTTGCATTTTATTTTTTTATTTTTATTGTTATGTTAATCACCATACATTACATCATTAGTTTTTGATGTAGTGTTCCATGATTCATTGTTTGCTTATAACACCCGGTGCTCCATTCAGTACGTGCCCTCTTTAGTACCCATCACCATCCCCCTCCCCTCTAGAACCCTCTGGTTTTAAACAAAAATGCTATTGAGAAATACAATTTGAAAGCAATTGATGCAAAAGAAAGCTAAAAGTTGTGAAGTGTTGGATTGTGAAAGAACTTCAAAGTGTATTCAAATGTCACATTGATTTTTCTTACATCTTTAAGTAAGTTTCATAAGATAAATGTGATCCACAATTTATTCACATGTGATTTACCTATAAATAGAAAATAAAGCACAGTGATATTTTTCACATAAAAGAATCCTCAGATTGGAAATATTTATCCTTTATTTTTCTTAAATAAAGATAAATTTCATACTTTTGGAGACTATGACATGTGTGAATAACATTTTTAAAATAGTTTAGAGTTTCCAGGCGCCTGGGTGGCTCAGTTGGTTAAGCGACTGCCTTCGGCTCAGGTCATGATCCTGGAGTCCCAGGATCGAGTCCCAAATTGGGCTCCCTGCTTAGCGGGGAGTCTGCTTCTCCCTCTGACCCTCCCCTCCTCATGTGCTCTCTCTCTCTCTCTCAAATAAATGAATAAATAAAATCTTAAAAAAAAATAAAATAGTTTAGAGTTTCCTTGAAACTCTGTGAAGTATCTGAAGACAAGGTATGCTACTTTCTTGGGTGTGTAGTAAGTGAATGTGTATATTCTAGTTCAAATATAATTTAAAGAATATGAGCGGTGAAATGTTTTTGATGTAGAAGTATCTGAACAAAAGAAAATTAAGTAAAAGTTTAAGGGAAAACAAGTCATTCTTTTTAGTCTTAGGATATAAAATCTCAGTTTAATTAATTTATCTCTGAACTGAATCCCAATATCAGAAAAGTTTGAGATAGCTTCTCATTTATAAGGCTAATGATTTCTAGGACATAGACTTGGAATATCACAAGCACAATCATTCTACTTGCTAACACCCAAATAAAGTAAAATATTTAGAAAACTTCTTTATTTAGAGTATTTAGAAAAATATTTAGAAAACCTCTATCCATTTTATTTTAATGCACTATCTATATATCGTAATTCAAAAATTTACCCATAAAATGGAAGAGCCAGTCATAATGATGTAATGGTGTCTGAAAACCAAGAACAAACCTTGGTTAAGATTCAAAGGTCTAGGGCACCTGGGTGGCTCAGCCGTTAAGCATCTACCTTCAGCTCAGATCATGATCCCAGGGTCCTGGAATGGAGCCCCACATCGGGCTCCCTGCTCGGCAGGAAGCCTGCTTCTCCCTCTCCCACTCCCCCTGCTTGTGTTCCTGCTCTCACTAACTCTCTCTCTGTCAAATAAATAAATAAAATCTTTAAAAAAAAAGATTCAAAGGTCTATATTAATCTTCAATTTGTCTCTTCTTGTTTTCTCTTAAGAATCCCTGCTAATCAGGAATTCCACCATTTCACCAAAATGTCGCTGTTATCAAGTTGTTCCTTGTTGCTAAAAACCAATGGTTAATTCTCAATTCTTGATTGACCTATTAGTTGCATCTGGCATGGTTTCTCAGGCCCTTCATCTTGAATATTTGCTTCCTGGACTCCAGTGCACCATTCTTTCCTGATTTTCATCCTACATCACCGACCAATTCTTGATTATTTTGATTTTGTTGGTTTGTGCACATTCCCCTGATTTCTTCTTTTTCTTTTTAAGATTTTATTTATTTATTTGACAGCGAGAGAGGGAACACAAGCAGGGGGAGTGAGAGAGGGAGAAGCAGGCCTCCCTCAGAGAAGGGAGCCCCACGTTTCCAGGACCCTGGGATCATGACCTGAGCCAAAGGCAGATGCTTAACAACTGAGCCACCCAGGCACCCCTTCATTCCCCTGATTTCTAATCATTCAAATATCTTGCTACTTAGTCTAAAGATCTCTTCCTCTCTATACATGTCCCCTTAAAGATCTCATTCAGTCTCATAGTTCAAAATACCATCTATATGCTTATGACTCTGAAATTGAAAATTTTGTCCTACATATCTACCTTGTACTCCATACTCTTAAATCCAACTTTATACTCATAAACATCTCATACTTAACACAGTCAAAAGAAATCTGATCTTTCCCTGAAAATGCTCCTCCTGAGGTTTCCTAAACTCCATAAATGGAAAATCCATTTTATCATTACTGAAACAAAAAACCTTGGATTCATCTAACTCCTGTTTCTTTAACTCTGCATACCTGAAATATCGGCAATGTTGAAGCACAAGAACAAGAATGATCCTTTTTATAACACAAGGCTGATCATGTCACTCTTCTACTCCAAACTGTTAATGGCATCCCATGTTGCTCAAATGTAAAAAAAAGAACAAAAAACAAAATAACAGCAACAACAAAAACAAAACATATCTTCTTCCAGTGGACTACAAGATAAGGTTTACTACTGTTTCTGAATTTGTCATCCCTTACTTTTTCCTTTGCTCATTAAATAACTATCACTTTATATTACTGCTGTTCCTAGGTCAGGCCCAACATTCTCTTATTTTTGCTTCCCAGGTCCTTCTGTCTGGAAAGCTCATCCCTGGCATTTCTCCTTGGGTTATTCCTTCATTTTCTTCAGGTCTTTGTTCATATATTAACTGTGCTTTTGTTAGTGGCTCTGTGTGACCCTGTGTGAACTTTCTTAACTTTTTGGTATACATTTTTCTCATAGGTATAATTTTAATAAAACTTATTTTACAGAGTCATTTCCAGACTTAAATGAGATCGTACAACAGTATTAATAAAACTGTATGAATGATACACACCTCAGTCTACAACATAATATGCCATTAGAGATATATAGCCACAGAATCTATAAAAGCTTAAATTATGCCAAAATAAAGTTTATACCAGCCCTGTCTACCTCTTAAAACAAAATGATAGATTTTCCTAATCTGTCTAGAAATCAACCAAGAAAGATTAGTAATAATTCAGACTAGTCAAAGTATCTTACTAGAACTAGAAAAATCCATGTTATAGGTAAAAGCAAAGTGAAGAGACCCTAAAGAGGATCTTCTTCAAAGTGAAGTGTCTCAGATGACTCCACTGCTATAGTACTATATTAGCTCAAAATAAAACTTTTGAGAATGTTTCAGAACCAATACTGTCTCCAAAGTCATCTCATACATGGACAGCCACATTTGAGAAACAGTAGTGTAGCTGATGCCGTGGACTTTGGTGTTTGGTTGTTTGAGCTCAAATCAACAGTCTTCTACTGATTGGTTGTTAGGTGTAGCATGGATCCACATTGGGCTTGTTATTCAATCTCTCTGTTTACCTAACTTCTCTTTGCCTAACATTCAGATTTGAAAAGTGTAAGGATAAAACTACATTCTATATTTGTGAAAATTAAATAATCAGTGATATCAACACTTAGATCAGTGCTTGATTCATAGTAAGTGGCCAATGAATTTTAGTTACTAGTAACATTAACCCCAAAGCAAATTTCTTTATAGAGCCCTGAGTGGAGAATCAAGTAGCTCTAAGAGCATTGTATAGGTGGAATCTAATGTAAATAGATAACATCTCCCAGAGTTAGATCTTTCTACCTACAAGTGTGCTATATGGCTTCGGTAATTCTGATGGATCAAAATCACTATTGAGAGGGAAGATAAGAAGCCACTATGTTGCATGTCAACAATCTCCCTTCATTCTCCCTGGAGTCTCCAATTCTCAAGGATGGACAAGCAGTAAACTGGAGTCAAAAGTTGAGATCTTTGCATTGAGTGACCTAGTCCTAGATGTAGATCTGAACTAAATCCCATTGTGGGAGGGACCAAGAAATGTCAAAGAACCTGCATTAGTTTTGAAATGCCCTTGAAATTAAAATTGCATTTTAGACCCTTGGAAAACTTAGAACTCTTTAAGTACTATAGCTTTCTAATGAGGCACTGAAATCAATCTGCTTGCTGTCCTAATAATTTCTCAAGGATAGTTCATTTTCCATGAGCCTGTTTCACTGGAAAGCAATCAAAATGATATATTTTAGTATGGACCAAACTGTGAGGACAATGTATAAATCAGCTGAGTCCTGAAGTCAGTGTTTCTCACTTGTAACTGAATTTTGATGAAAAGAGAAAAGAGAATGGCTGACATCTGTGGGTACAAGAGGAATGTTTTCTTCTTTTTTAAGCAAGTCTAACATGGACCCAGTCTCTCCTCACCAACCATGTGTTTGGAAGAAGCCCAGATTTCAATTAGTTTAAGATCACATTTTATATCTAGTATTATATAAAATGTAAATGGTTTCATTTCCATTTCTTATCACGCTGATGTTTTAGTATGCTGTTGCTTTCCTTTACGTAGAGTTCACGTTTTTTGGCTGGAACTCATGCTACTGGGTGTATGTATGAGTGTGTATGTAACAAAATGTAGAAACATAATGCATCACTACCATTTTTCTTTCATATAAAACACATACCATTTTAATTCAGAATAAATTATATATTTAGTTGTGCTTCATATTCTGTAATTGGCTTTTGTCTTTTATATGTTTACAAAATTTTCTCTTTTATAATTTCTTACCATAAAGGACAAAAATTAAAAGCTAAAGTGAAATATTCACAGGTCTATGTACAAATCTCTAATGGATTTATAAACTCCACTGACAAGTTGAAAGTAAGTCTGTTGATTTGATCAAATGAGTATATCATTTAGGCAACTTCATACATTGGAATAAATTCAGGGAAACTCTAAAATGAGGGACATAATGTCTGTCGTGTTTCCTTTATTTCAGTTAATTTTACTCAAAGGAAACTAACTAGTTCAAAACTCCATAACAATTATCATATGAATAATCTTTTATGAAATATTGATTCAGTCTTAGATGACTTAAAAGTTTTTTCTCTCTTTTTAGCAAATAAGGGTCTCTCCAAAGATGTTCTCTTATCCATTCCAATAATGCATATAATTGGGAACTTGCAGACTATGAGTCCTCCTTTTCCTTAGAAGTTAAAAGCTGACCTTCGATGGTGAATTGAAAGAAAAGTGTTATGTTAAATTCATGTCCAAAGAAATCTTTGTGAAATGTTTTTGAGAGGTAGAGAAATGAGAAATGAAAATATTTTGATCACTTGACTTGCAGATGACTTTTATTACATATACATGCCATACATATATATCATAAAAAATAACGTGTTTGTAAGCCTTATGATTTTCACTGATGATTTTCATTTTGCATGTTACATGCAAATAAATTATCAATCAAACATAAAACAAAAAAATGTCAGTTTTATAACTAAAAAATTTTTGTTGAATGAAACAAGGTTCAGTAAAGTTAACTTACAGAGAAGTTAGAGAATTACATTTTTGAATGCTCATTTAAAGACCCCATGCTTTCTTTCTGTTGTTTTCTTCTCTCCAGTGCAATTTGCAACTTACCCTGTACAACTTTGTGATTTCACTTATATTTACATACATTAATTTCATTGCTTTCTAAGCTATCATTTTGTGTTCCACTTATACAGATGTGATTTTTTATTTTCATCATTTTGATACAGTTTGAAGAAACGTTTCCATGGGAGAACTTTTTCTTAAATGTTGAATATCATTTCTTTTGAAAACAGAAAACACTACAAAAGGAACAAAGATATGTTCCCATTTATTATTCATTCCATTAACATTATGCAGCATTTGCTATAAATATATAGGATGGTCCTTTATGCACACTGGGGGATGGAAAGCTCTATAGACCTATCCTTTCCTTCCAAAACTCTTACCAGAATGATAAGAAAATAGTTGTTGCTGATTTCCTGCTGCTTCCCTGGGCTGGGCCAACACTGCCCACAGGCTGCTAAAATCACACCAGAAGCGCTCCGTCTCTCCATCTCTGTCATAGGTCAAGATACTTGCTAACCTGAACTGAAGAGCTAGCTGTTTCATTATTGCATCTTTTGAAACGTGTGTGCTCATGCATACACGCACACACACAGGCACACACTTTACCTCTGCTGGACACTGGACATTGCTAATAGAACACTGACAGTGTAATTTAAACCCATTTTGAGAAAGGAAGTATTTCTTTTATTTGCTTACGTTCAAGAAACTATATTATATCAGAAACCATTTATGTTCTTTCCTACTGTGGATGTGCTGAACTAAAAATTAGGCTTTGCTATCTTTTAATTATGATCCTTGACTCTCCAATGAACGTTTTGAAAAACTCATATTATTCAAAACTCATTTTTGCGAAGAATCTTTTTTCTTCCTCTTGAGTCTTTCTATTATACACAATGCCAATGAGCACAATATATGAAACAATGTGGGGGATAAAGCTGCTATATGATTCACTGTCTATACTAGTTTCTGAATTGCAAATGGTTTACTGTGAAGCATTAAGCAGGAATCTGATAAAAGAAACGTGACATAGAAGCCCAATGGCCAAGACAGTACTCTTCTTCCCCTAGACATGGGACTTGGGAATATAGGGTATCATCGATTATCCTTCTAAAAGCTCAGTGATTGGCTTAATCCCAAATGTCTCAAAATTGGGGAAAAAAATGTACTGCTACAGAAATAGAGTAAGATTTGCATTTCTATAAATGTGGTGGCAATTATTATAAGAGTGTTTCACAGTTTAGACTTGAGAAAAGAAAGGCTGTACCTTATCAGAACAGTTGAAAAATTGAATGTGTGCTCATGTGGAAACCTTTTGATGAAGGGCTCTAATTTTTAGATTCCTTTTCTGCAGACTCTCAGGATAGTTCACCTTAGGGAACAGCATGCCAGTTGTACGATGGGCAATGGCCCATGGCAAAACTAGACACAGTAGAAAAAGCTCACAGTGCTGAGAAAACTTCAAAGTGCACACATCAAAAGACTTAAAACCAAACCTACTCTGCTTACCCTAAATAGACTGATGTTGGAAGGTAAAAAAAAGAATTACAGATCAGATAATTTACTTACTTAAGCTGACCATGCTAGCATGGTATAGCTCTGATAATCACTATCATCTCTCTTTGCTGTTCACCTGGGAGAAGGACAAATAAAGATACTCATATGCTAAACAAGTTCTACCTCAAATAAATGACTGTTAACTTGAAGAGACTGTCTCCTCTACCTCATGATGTTGAATACGTATTGGAAACCTAAATTTAGGACTTTGCCCACATGCTGATGCTGTAATAAGCAGAGAGAAATACATAAAGATGTAAATACATGTGTATGAGCATAAAAATTAAGATGCATACCATAGATTTTCAAGTAATCCTCTGTGATCACAATTATCTCTATATATCATATATTTATTTTCAGTGAATAATCGGAAAATTTGAAGCTATTTTTATTTAGATAATATATTTTAAATGTATACATAATTTATGTTCATTATAGTGGAAGATGGTGTGACTGATTAACACAATTAGATTTCACTGCTATAGTATTACTGGACAGTCAATCAGCTGCCATAAAACCTGAATTAGGATCTGGATTCCATCTGGCAACCTACAATGTTATACAGTCAGATAAATAATTTTTGTTTACCATTACCACCACATTTATGTAATTCCTGAAGGCAACTTTCATATAGAAAGAAAGGTTAGCGGAAGCCAGTGAAATTGTGCAACAGGGCAGGGATACAAATTACATACTTTGGCAAGATGTGACAAGGACTTTTCAATATAAATAGTTTATCTGATGAATTGAGAAAAGGGACTTTTTTTTTTTTTTGAGTGATCAGTCTATGACCAAACTTTTGCGAGTGCTCTGGAACTGCTAGTTCTTTAATTGAAGAATATATTATATAAACATATATAAACATATATACATATTTAAAAACAATTCCAACAGAAAGAGACTTTAAAAAGAGTTCTTTTGGCTAACATTAAGTGATTTCCTTGAGATAAAAGGATTTCTCTACTCTTTTCAGTAAAAACATTCTACAACTAGCCCCATAAATTTAAAAATGTACCTGAATTGTCCCACAAACTTTTGTTTTTGGTAAATCGATCATATTACATAATCTTTCTGCAAACATTAAAATTATTACTCTTTTTAAAATATTTCTTATTAAAACACAATTTACATTAAAAAGTGTTAATAATGAGTTTACACGTTTATTAATTTTCATGAAGTTGACACATCTCGGAACAAAATTGAAAAACAAGAAACGGGACAGTACCCATATTTCAGAAGCTCCCCTAAAGCCCGCCCCCCATAGCAACTCTCCTTCTTTTTTGAGGTAACCACTTTCCTGAAAATTAGATTGTTTGTAAACATTATTTCAAATGGACTTTTACAGAATGTATCCTTTTATGTCAGACTTCAAAATTATGATTATGACATCAATTCCTTTGTTACAGTTAGCTGCCTTTTATTCCTTTTCATGTCTATATCCATTGTATAAATGCTACACAGTTTATTTGTCATTATATTCATGTGAAAAATTGTGTTGTTTTCAATTTGGGCTCATTACAAAGAATGTTGCTGGGGACGTTTTTGAACATGTTTTCTGGTACACAAATATAGATATTTCCATTGTTTTTATACTTATGAGTAAAATTGCTTAGTTATGGTGTGCTCATATGTTTATGTTTAGTAAATTACTGCCAAAAGTTCAACAAAGTCAATATAATACCAGCTTGAAGTTTATAGTGCTATCAGTAGTTTGATATCTTGTATCATTTTTGGAAATTTAGTACTTTTTTTCTTCAAATATTGCTTTTGCCCCATTGTCTCTCTTCCCTTTGTGACACTAATGACAAATATATATACATATATATATATATATTTCTTATGCCCCATATGTGTCTTTCCCTTTTTTCTGTATTTTCAAAACTTTGACCTCTCTGTGCTTCAGTTTGGGTTTTTTCATTGATTTATCTTTCATATCATATGTCCTTATTTGGGCTGTGTATAGTGTACTATTACACAAATTTATCAAGTTCTCAATTCTAATAGTATGTTTTTCTCATGCTAGAGTAATTTTGAACTATTTTCTATAATTCTAATTTCTTGCTGAAATTCTCTAACTTTTGATATATTTTCTTATATATATATGTATATTAATTTCAGTTATTTTTTAAATTTTTTGAAAATTTTATTTTATTATGTTAATCACCATACATTAGATCATTAGTATTTGATGTAGTGTTCCATGATTCATTGTTTGTGCATAACACCCAGTGTTCCACGCAGAACGTGCCCTCTTTAATACCTATCACCAGGCTAACCAATCCCACCACCCCCCTCCCCTCTAGAACCCCCAGTTTGTTTTTCAGAGTCCATCATCTCTCATGGTTCGTCTCCCCCTCCAATTTACTCCCCTTCATTCTTCCCCTCCTGCTATTTCTTTTTTTTTCTTAACATATATTGCATTATTTGTTTCAGAGGTGCAGATCTGTGATTCAACAGTTTTGCACAATTCACAGCTCTCACCAAGGCACACACCCTCCCCAATGTCCATCACCCAGCCCCCCATCCCTCCCACCCCCCACCACTCTAGCAACACTAAGTTTGTTTCCTGAGATTAAGAATTCCTCATATCAGTGAGGTCATACGATACATGTTTTTCTCTGATTGACTTATTTCACTCAGCATAACACCCTCCAGTTCCATCCACGTTGTTGCAAATGGCAAGATCTCATTCCTTTTAATGGCTGCATAATATTCCATTGTGTATATATACCACTTCTTCTTTATCCATTCATCTGTCGATGGACGTCATGGCTCTTTCCACAGTTTGGCTATTGTGGACATTGCTGCTATAAACATTGCGGTGTACGTACCCCTTCGGATCCCTACATTTGTATCTTTGTGGTAAATACCCAGTAGAGCAATTGCTGGATCGTAGGGTAGCTCTATTTTCAACTGTTTGAGGAACCTCCATACTGGTTTCCAAAGTGGTTGCACAAACTTGCATTCCCACCAACAGTGTAGGAGGGTTCCCCTTTCGCCACATCCCCGCCAACATCTGTCGTTTCCTGACTTGTTAATTTCAGCCATTCTGACTGCTGTGAGGTGGTATCTCATTGAAGTTTTGATTTGGATTTCCCTGATGCCGAGTGATGTTGAGCACTTTTTCATGTGTCTGTTGGCCATTTGGATGTCTTCTTTGGAAAAACGTCTGTTCCTGTCTTCTGCCCATTTCTTGATTGGATTATTTGTTCTTTGGGTGTTCAGTTTGATAAGTTCTTTATAGATTTTGGATACTAGCCCTTTATCTGATATGTCATTTGCAAATATTTTCTCCCATTCTGTCGGTTGTCTTTTGGTTTTGTGGACTGTTTCTTTTCCTATGCAAAAGCTTTTTATCTTGATGAAGTCCCAATAGTTCATTTTTGCCCTTGCTTCCCTTGCCTTTGGCAATGTGTCTAGGAAGAAGTTGCTGCGGCTGAGGTCGAAGAGGTTGCTACCTGTGTTCTCCTTTAGGATTTTGATGGACTCCTGTCTCACGTTTAGGTCTTTCAACCATTTGGAGTCTATTTTTGTGTGTGGTGTAAGGAAATGGTCCAGTTTCATTCTTCTGCTTGTGGCTGTCCAATTTTCCCAACACCATTTGTTGAAGAGATTGTCATTTTTCCATTGGACTTTCTTTCCTGCTTTGTCGAAGATTAGTTGACCATAGAGTTGAGGGTCCATTTCTGGGCTCTCGATTCTGTTCCAATGAGCTATGTGTCTGTTTTTGTAGCAGTACCACGCTGTCTTGATGATGACAGCTTTGTAATAGAGCTGGAAGTCCGGAATTGCGATGCCGCCAGTTTTGCTTTTCTTTTTCAACATTCCTCTGGCATTTCGCGGTCTCTTCTGGTTCCATACAAATTTTAGGATTATTTGTTCCATTTCTTTGAAAAAAGTCGTTGATATTTTGATGGGGATTGCATTGAATGTGTAGATTGCTCTAGGGAGCATTGACATCTTCACAATGTTTGTTCTTCCAGTCCATGAGCATGGAACGTTTATCCATTTCTTTTGTCTTCCTCAATTTCTTTCATGAGTATTTTATAGTTTTCTGAGTACAGATCCTTTGCCTTTGGGTTAAATTTATTCCTAGGTATCTTATGGTTTTGGGTGCAATTGTAAATGGGATCGAATCCTTAATTTGTCTCTCTTCTGTCTTGTTGTTGGTGTATAGGAATGCCACTGATTTCTGTGCATTGATTTTATATCCTGCCACTTTACTGAATTCCTGTATGAGTTCTAGCAGTTTTGGGGTGGAGTCTTTTGGGTTTTACACATACAGTATCATATCATCTGCAAAGAGTGAGAGTTTGACTTCTTTGCTGATTTGGATACCTTTGATTTCTTTTTGTTGTCTGATTGCTGTGGCTAGGACTTCTAATACTATGTTGAATAGCAGTGGTGATAGTGGACATCCCTGCCACGTTCCTGACCTTAGGGGGAAAGATTTTCCCCATTGAGAATGATATTTGCTGTAGGTTTTTCATAGATGTCTTTTATGATATTGAGGTAGGTAGCCTCTATCCCTATACCCTGAAGAGTTTTGATCAAGAAAGGATGCTGTCCTTTTCAAATGCTTTTTTGCATCTATTGAGAGGATTATATGATTCTTGTTCTTTCTTTTGTTAATGTATTGTATCACATTGATTGATTTGTGGATGTTGAACCAACCTTGCAGCCCAAGGATGATTCCCACTTGGTCATGGTGAATAATCCTTTTAATGTACTGTTGGATCCTATTGGCTAGTATTTTGGTGAGAATTTTTGCATCCATGTTCATCAAGGATATTGATCTGTAATTCCCCTTTTTGATGGGGTCTTTGTCTGGTTTGGGGATCAAGGTAATGGTGGCCTCATAAAATGAGTATGGAAGTTTTCCTTCCATTTTTATTTTTTGGGAAAAGTTTCAGAAGAATAGGTATTAGTTCTTTAAATGTTTGGTAGATTTCCCCTGGGAAGCCATCTGACCCTGGACTTTTGTTTGTTGGGAGATTTTTGATGACTGCTTCAATTTCTTTAGTGGTTATAGGTCTGTTCAGGTTTTCTATTTCTTCCTGGTTCAATTTTGGTAGTTGATACATCTCTAGGAATGCATCCATTTCTTCCAGGTTATCTAATTTGCTGGCATAGAGTTGCTCATAATATGTTCTTATAATTGTTTGTATTTCTTTGGTGTTGGTTGTGATCTCTCCTCTTTCATTCATGATTTTGTTGATTTGGGTCATTTCTCTTTTCTTTTTGATAAGTCTGGCCAGGGGTTTATCAATCTTGTTAATTCTTCAAAGAACCAGCTCCTAGTTTCGTTGATCTGTTCTACTGTTCTTTTGGTTTCTATTTCATTGATTTCTGCTCTGATCTTTATTATTTATCTTCTCCTGCTGGGTTTAGGCTTTATTTGCTGTTTTTTCTCTAGCTCCTTTAGGTATAGGGTTAGGTTGTGTATTTGAGACCTTTCTTGTTTCTTGAGAAGTGCTTGTATTGCTATATACTTTCCTCTCAGGACTGCCTTTGCTGTATCCCAAAGATTTTGAACAGTTGTGTTTTCATTTTCATTGGTTTCCATGAATTTTTTTAATTCTTCTTTAATTTCCTCTTGACCCATTCATTCTTTAGTAGGATGCTATTTAGCCTCCATGTATTTGAGTTCTTTCCGACTTTCCTCTTGTGATTGAGTTCTAGTTTCAAAGCATTGTGGTCTGAAAATATGCAGGGAATGATCCCAATCTTTTGGTACCAGTTGAGACCTGATTTGTGACCTAGGATGTGATCTATTCTGGAGAATGTTCCATGGGCACTAGAGAAGAATGTGTATTCCGTTGCTTTGGGATGGAATGTTCTGAATATGTCTGTGAAGTCCATTTGGTCCAGTGTTTCATTTAAAGTCTTTATTTCCTTGTTGATCTTTTGCTTAGATGATCTGTCCATTTCAGTCAGGGGGGTGTTAAAGTCCCCCACTATTATTGTATTGTTGTCAATGTGTTTCTTTGCTTTTGTTATTAATTGCCTTATATAATTGGCTGCTCCCATGTTGGGGCATAGATATTTACAATTGTTAGATCTTCTTTGTGGAGAGACCCTTTAAGTAGGATTTAGTGTCCTTCTACACATCTTATTACATCTTTGTTTTAAAATCTAATTTGTGAAAAATAAATAAATAAATAAATAAATAAATAAAATCTAATTTGTCTGATATAAGGATTGCCACCCCAGCTTTCTTTTGGTGTCCATTAACTTGGTAAATCGTTTTCCACTCCCTTACTTTCAATCTGAGGGTGTCTTTGGGTCTAAAATGAGTCTCATGCAGACAGCAAATCGATGGGTCTTGTTTTTTAATCCAATCTGATAGCCTGTGTCTTTTGATTGGGGCATTGAGCCCATGTACATTCAGGGTAACTATTGAAAGATATGAATTTAGTGCCCTTATATTGCCTGTAAGGTGATTGTGACTGTATATTGTCTGTGTTCCTTTCTGGTCGATGCTGCTTTTAGGCTCTCTCTTTGCTTAGAGGACTCCTTTCAATATTTCTTGGAGGGCTGGCTTTGTGTTTGCAAATTCCTTTAGTTTTTGTTTGTCCTGGAAACTTTTTATCTCTCCTTCAATTTTCAATGAGAGCCTAGCTGGATATAGTATTCTTGGCTGTATATTTTTCTCGTTTAGTGCTCTGAAGATATCATGCCAGTCCTTTCTGGTCTGCCGGGTCTATGTGGATAGGTCTGTTGCCAATCTAATGTTTCTACATTTATAGGTTACATATCTCTTCTCCCGAGCTTCTTTCAAGATTTTCTCTTTGTCCCTGAGACTCGTAAGTTTTACTATTAGATATCGGGGTGTTGACCTATTTTTATTGATTTTGAGAGGGAGTCTCTGTGCCTCCTGGATTTTGATGCCTGTTTCCTTCCCCACATTAGGGAAGTTCTCTGCTATAATTTGCTCCAATCTACCTTCTGCCCCTCTCTCTCTTTCTTCTTCTTCTGGGATCCCAATTATTCTAATGCTGTTTCGTCTTATGGTATCACTTATCTCTCGAATTCTGCCCTCGTGATCCAGTAGTTGTTTATCTCTCTTTTTCTTAGCTTCTTTATTTTCCATCATTTGGTCTTCTGTATCGCTAATTCTCTCCTCTGTCTCATTTATCCTAGCAGTTAGTGCCCCCATTTTTGATTGCACCTCATTAATAGCCTTTTTGATTTCGATTTGGTTAGATTTTAGTTCTTTTATTTCTCCAGGAAGGGTGTCTCTAATAACTTCCATGCTTTTTTCAAGACCAGCTAGTATTTTTAAAATCATGATTCTGAACTCTAGGTCCGACATCGTACTAATGTCCATATTGATTATGTCCTTGGCAGACGGTACTATCTCTTGTTCTTTTTGCTGAGTTGATTTCTTTCATCTTGTCATTTTGTCCAGAGAACAATAGATGAATGAGAGAACAAAATGCTAACAGGTTAACAACGTCTCCAGAAAATATACTCTAAACAAACCAGAAAAGATCTGAATGCAGGGGAAAAGAAAGGGAAAGAAAGAAAAAAGAAAGAGGAAAAAAAAAAGAAAAAGGAAAAGATAAAAACAAACAAAAACAGAACAAAATGAAACAAAAAACAAAATATGATCAAATATGATCAGGCTAGTGCATAGATCAATGCCACACAGTAGATTTTGGGTGTATTTTGGTCTGTTAGAAGATAGCGCCTCCTAAAATTGTAAAGAAAGAAAGACTTATATATGTACAAAATAAGGGTTGATACAATGAAGGGATGGAAGATGACTGTAAAGATGAAAGTTATAAAAGATTGTATAAAAGGAATTGATAAGAAGTTGTTTGAATAAAGAAAGAAGATTTAAAAAAAAAGGGAGAGAATGTGATCAGGCAGGAGACTAGAACAAAGCCATACACTAGAGATTTAGGGTATATTTTGATCTGTTAGAAGAAATTGTATCTCAAAATTTTAAAGAGAGAACAACTTATATATATATATATATATATGCCAAAAATAAGGGTAACTACTCTGAAGGGATAGAACATGACTAAAAATGAAAAATAAAAAAAATTTTTTTTAAAAAGGGATTGATAAGATGTTGGTTGAAAAAGGGAAAAGGAAAAATTAAAAAAAAAGTTAAAAAAATTAACTTTGAAAAACTAATGAATCATGGTAAAAAAGCCATGAATTCTATGTGCAGTATTCCCCTAGCGCTGGAGTTCTCCCGTTCTCCTTGATCAGTAAACTTGGTCTTGGGTGGCTGTTCGTGCTGATCTTCTGGGGGAGGGGCCTGTTGCCATGGTTCCCAAATGTCTTTGCCGGAGGCGGAATTGCCCCGCCCTTGTGAGTCCGGGCTAAGCAAGCTGCTCGAGTTTGCTCTCAGGAGCTTTTGTTCCCTGCAAGCTCTCGGTACAGCTTTGGAGGATGAGAGTGAAAATGGTGGCCTCCCACTCTCCGCCCGGAGGAGCCGAGAACTCGGGGCCCCGCTCCTCAGTGCGCCCCCAAGAAAAGCAGTCACTCCCGTCTCCCTGGTCTCCGGCCGCACTCCGTGCTCACCCAGCCTGTGACCGAGCGTTTCTATCTCTGGCCCCGACCCCATGTAGAGCCTCCAAACCCAGCAGATCCCTGCAGTGTGCTCCCGCGCCGCTCCTCCCGGGGGAGGGAGGGGAGTCTCCTCGGCTCTGCCGCTTGTTGGGTCCCTGCTGGAGGAGTAGTGGCCCGACTGGGCCGTGGATCACAGTTTATGGCAACCCTGAGCTGAGAGCCTGCGCCTCGGCTCCGTCTCTGCAGCCGGCTTCCCCGCTCCGATACCTGGGAGCTCTGCCGCACTCAGGCACCCCCGGTCTTTCTTGACCCTGAGGGTCCTGAGACCACACTGTCCCGCGAGGGTTCCACCCCCAGTGTAGCCACTGGAGCGACGTCCCTCAGCAGAGCCGACCTCAGAAGTTCCGATTTTGTGCTCCGCGGCTCTAGCACTTGCCAGAAGGGCCAACAGAGGCCCCCTCCCCCGCCGTCTATCCTCCCGAATATCGCCTCGGATTCACTTCTCCTCACGTCCTACCTTCCAGTAAGTGGTCGCTTCTCTGTTCAGAGAGTTGTTGCTACTCTCTTCTTCGATCTCCTGTTGAGTTCGTAGGTGTTCAGAACAGTTTGATCCCCATTCAGCTGAATTTCTGAGACCAGATGAAATCCAGGTCTCCTACTCCTCCGCCATCTTGCTCCACCTCCATTTTCAGTTATTTTTTTAAACCCATGTCTGATATCAACAATATGTATTTTTTTTTCTGTAGTTTCATTTCTATTTTCTGGTTTTTCAGTTAGTTTTCAGTCAGTTTGCCTTATAGTCTGTTATTCCTGGGGTTGTTTGTTTGCTTTCATTTCTAAGGTTTTATTTAAATTTCAGTTAGTTAATAGACAGTGTAGTATTAGTTTCAGGTGTACAATGTAGTGATTCAACACTTCCATATGATACCTGGTGCTAATCCCAGCAAGTGCCTTCCTTAATCCTCATTACCTATTTTACCCATGTCCTCCCCACCCCCCAACCTCCCCTCTGTTAACCATCAGTTTTTTCTCTATAATTAAGAGTCTGTTTCTTGGTTTGCTTCCCTTTTTTTCTCCTTTGCTCATTTGTTTTGTTTCTTGAATTCCACATATGAGTGAAATCATATGGTACTGGTCTTTGACTGACTTACTGTGTTTAGCAGAATACTCTCTGGGTCCACTGATGTTGCAAATGGCAAGATTTCATTCTTTTTTATGGCTGAGTAATATTCCACATCTTCTTTATGCATTTATCAGTGAGTGGACACTCGGGCTGTTTCCATAATTTGGCTATTATAAATAATGATGCTATAAACTTTGGGGTGCATGTATCCTTTTCAATTAGTGTTTTTGTATTTGGGAATATTTTCCCTCTTGCACTGTTGGTGGAAAGGCAAACTGATGCAGCCACTCTGGAAGACAGTATGGTGATTCCTCAAAAAGTTAAAAATTGAATTTCCCTATGATTTAGCAATTGCACCAATGGGTACTTTGTGGTTTTGTTTTGTTTTGTTTAAGATTTATTGTTTATTTTAAAGGGGGGAAGCAGAGGGAGAGAGAGTCTTAGGCAGACTGTGCTAAGCGTAGAATCTGACACAGGGTTCGATGACCCTGAGGTGAATCAAAAGTCCAATGCTTAACTGACTGCACTACCCAGGCGCCCCACTAGGTGTTTTTTTTTTTTTTTTTGTCTTTTTTTTAATGTCAGACATTGTGTATGAAAATGTGTACAGGTTATTTGTAGGTCTAGAAAATGTTATTTCTGTCTCCTTTTACTCCTAACGGATTAAAAGAAGGTTGCTTTAATCTTATGTTTTGAGGCTAGGTTTTAGTCTTCATCAGAGTAACTGCTTTCTGTCCAGCTATTCTTTTTGGACACATTTCTTCAGGGATCCCAGCTGAAATCCTAGGATGTCTTCCAGAGCTCACCACCTGTCCCATGTCCCATAAGACTTCTAAATACTTTTCCCAGCTTCCAGCATTTCTTTTGCTGCTTAGACTAGGAACAGATCACCATGATACCATCAGAGGTAGAGCTGGTTTAAGTTTCAGACATGGCTGCAACTTGTAAATAGGCAAATAACTCCAAAGTGAGACTAATTTCCAGTATCAAGTTTGTTTCTTTTTGTTTCTTATCTCTTTAAGATATTGCCCTTGAAATTTTAGGATGATTTGACAGTTTTCTGCTGTTTTTAAATGGAATTTTAAAATGGATTTTTACACACTTTTCTAGCTTTTCTCAACATGAGAGCTGTTCTGATAAACTGGATCTGTCATAACCAACAGCCAAAACCTAATATATGTATTCTTCACATGAACCATGCTACATTCACAAATGTATTATCTAACAAGAACAGCAATGTTGTGGGAGATATAATATATGATTCTTGGTTTTATTTATAAACATGTCTTTTATCAGTTCAATAAAACATTTTATTTTACTTTATTAAGATTATTTATTTATTTATTTGACAGAGAGAAAGAGGGAGAGAGAGCACAAGCAGGGGGAGTGGCAGAGGGAGAAGCGGGCCCACTGCTGAGCAAGGAGCCCAATTAGAGACTTGATCCCAGGATCCTGGGATCATGACCTGAGCCAAAGACAAATGCTTAACCAGCTGAGCCACCCAGGCATCCCTCAATAAAACATTTTAAACATAAGACCTGACATTAAAAGCACAAATGTATTATTCACATATATGGGCCTTTTAATGTTCCTAGTACCATGTTTGGGCTTTGTTTCTAAAGACTTATTTAGACAAATTATTATAAAATTATTTAAGATTATAATCTGAGCATAAATGTAAGAGTCAAACAATATTTTCATAAAGTGGTCTGTATTGGGTATACAAATATAACCATAGGAAGTTACTAAGTTTTAAATGGAAATACAGAAATTTTCTATATAATTTCAAGTCATTTTTTCTATGACTATATTTGTCCCTTAGTTAAAGACGAATTGATTGAATATATAATCAAGTAACTTATTTTTCCTTTGGGTTGGTTTTAGAAATAATAATTTTGTTAAATTAGAAATAATTATTAAAATAATAAAATCTTTATTTGGTGGTCTTATTTGACCATGAATATGGAGAATTATATATGTTTTTAATCATAAAATCTGACTTAATTTTGAAGGTGGCTTAAAGTTTTTAATTTACTTAACTGCTCACTCAAAAACCTGAAAACAACTATTTTCTTCACAAATTAATATTTTTGGTGAAAACATAATACAGTTATGGATTTTCAAGTAATCATGGAATAAAGAAAATAAGCCCATCAATTAGAATGCAATTATTTATATGCATATACATTGATGATTATTGAAGCACATTATCTTCTCGCTATTTTTCTGCTTGCACTGGTGAAAATGGAATAACATAATATTTACACTAATTTGATATTGAATAAAATAGAGAAATATGCTTTATTGATAAACACTTCAGTCAGTTCTGCCTTGTTCATGCTCTCATATCCCATCCATCCCTAGAAGACCTGACACTCCTAGAGACTTCCTTCTGATGGCCTTTTAATAGTTCACTAACTTTTATTCAAAGTATATTTACCAAGCAGCTACACTAGGCCTCTCCTTCCTGGGCTGACTGAGGAAATGCACTCCTGTGCTAAACAGGAACTCTGGAACTGCATGGCAAACCACAGAGCATACCCTCTCTCATCTTTCTACTCTGGTTCTGTCATTCACATCCCAACAGCCCTCCCTGCTCAAGTCTCTGTGCCAGCAGCGGGGCTAGTTTCTTAATGAGTGATGAAAGTGATCTGGATCTGTTTCGAGAATTTGGATCCCATTTCCCATCTGGATCCACAAACTGTCCTTGCTCCAACTCCTACAAGCATTGATACAGATTCATGGCCAGATTTCTGAGTATCAGCTTCCTGCTAATGTGTGATAGTTCTGCACCTATGTGTTATGACAAATCACTACTTTTCTTCACTCCTCTTTCAGTACTTTTTTGCCATTTGCTTTAATCATGACCAGAAATTGCCCATCTCACTTGAGAGTGTCTTCCAGACTGGATCTCCTTAGTCATCAGGACCTGAGCACTGGGCTTGTTCCATGGCTTGTCAGACAACAACCTCTTTCTTGCCTCTACTGCAATTTGTTATAAATTAGCTGTCACACTATCTCAAGAATTCAGAGACACAACAGGTCTCACATAAGCAATCCTTTCCCATGTCATAGAATTGACTTGTCTTTTTTCTCCTCTGTAAAGAAAACAATTAGAATTCTAACTATAGGAACAAGTTCATTACTTTGAATTAACAGTCAAATATTACTTTGTCAATCTTAAAAATAACCAAACATAATATATAGTATCTAATATACAAGGAAAATAGAAACCTTGAGGAAATGAACTTTCATTTAATCATTTCAGAAAATATTTATTGAGGATAGGCTAGCAACAAGACCCTTGTATATTTATAAATGTTGCTAGTACCAAACAAGAAATTGACTATTAGCAATCACCAAAATTTAGTCTGTAATACCAATCCCATATTAAAAACATATGACTATAGACAGTTAACCCATTTGGCTCAAATCACAGCTTCAGGCAGGATAGGAATGAAAGAGTAAGGAAAGAAGACTATGCACACTGAGTTTACACTGATAATTAAGAACAGAGGGCGCCTGGGTGGCTCAGTCGGTTAAGCTTCTGCCTTGGACTCAGGTCATGATTCCAGGGTTCTGGGATCGAGTCCCACATGGGACTCCCTGCTCAGTGGAGAGTCTACTTCTCCCCCTTCCCCCTCTCCCCCCATGCGTGCATGCGCTTGCTCTCTCTCGCAAAAATAAATACAATCTTAAAAAAAAAGAACTGTTTCTTTAAAAAATAAAAACAGAAAAGATTTTTCAGTAAGATCACCTTCACTTAGGAAACATGAGACTTAATAAATTATCGCCCAAGAAACCTACGAAAAATTGGCTTATAACAGAAAAAAAAACCCTTCTAACATGATTTTTCAGTAGCTCTTTTGATACCAGAATTCATTTCACTTAACTTTTTTATGTGATCACTCTGACTAGGGATAGTTTTGATGAGGTAAAGACAACTAAGCTTTATCAGTTTTTATTACCAAGTGTTATGAAAAACATATATTCTCACCCTATGTCTGAATATTACCTTATCACTACATCTGATGTGTTTAGGATGAGCTGAGACTCAAGAATTAGCCAAACAAAATATGAGAATTCAGAACCATAGATGGGATTAAAATGGAGAAAATCTTATGAATGAATCAGGGATAGAGTGAAGTTCAGAATAAGTGCCTATAGAACACTAGTTTTGTTATAAAAATAGCCTTTAAATATTACAATGTGGTATGCACAAACCATTGCAAAGTAATTTTATTGTACAATCAACCATATTGTATGTCCCTCTAATAACTCATTCTCTAATAAAATATAAGCATAAAGATTTCTGTATGAGTAACTGTAAATAAATCAGTATCTAAATATAGAAGTACCAACGTTCAGGCAAGATGACCTGGTGGAAGTCTCATTAGAGCAGCATGAGAAGGTGATTTTATATAAAGCTTAATTGTCATTGACTTTACTATTGTTTAGAGAAGACTGTGTTAACAGAAAGAATGTTTCAAAGGAGTCCAGAGTCATTCCATTCAAAAGGCTGGACTATGACCATGTGACTTAACATCTATCTAGTCTGGGAAAAGGTCCACATGGCCCAAAAGGGAGACAGCTGCCTCAGGCTAACCCAGCTTGATGATACCAGCCATTGCAATTATAAAACTAATTATCCTTGCACTGATTCTGTACCCATCAAACTAACTACTGTTTAAAATTTGGCTTCTCAGGCAAGACTTTCCTACAGAGAATGGATGTCCTGGCTAGTCACCATGAACATCACAGTTATACTGCTCATTACAAATCAATATCTCATGACTCTGGTTACACCTGAATCTTTTAAAAATATAATTATCATGGATTCGTTCTCAAGAGACTATATTATTTGAACTATATGGACAAAAATTATGATTTTGTTTCAGAAACTTGAGAAGTAAACATATCCAGTGTATCAAGTCAGAATTTTTAAATACGTTTTATTCAAGTTTAATGCATAGTCATTAAATGAGAGATCTGAAGTGTTCACTTGATGGGTTTTGACAAATCTATACACCTGTGTATACAACACTCGAAACAGAATGTTTCTACACCCGAGAAAGTGTTCTGGTTTTTTTGAGTCAATCTCTTCCCACAGAGGCAGCCATTGTTTTGATCCCTGTCACCATGGATTATTTTTGCTTCTCCTAGAATTTTATATAAATGAAATCATAGGGCATATATTACTTTTTTGATATTTTAATACAATATAATAGTCGTAAGATTAATCCACTTTGTTGCATGTATTAGTAATCATTTTTTCTTGTTTAGTGTATACCACTGTATAAACATATCAAAATTTGTATATTTATTTTCCTGTGGATAGGTAATTCTCCCCCACTTCAGTTTGGAGCTATTATAAATAAAGATGCTAAGCACGTCTTCATATATTGTTGGTGGGGGGATATGCATACATTCACTTATTTTCATTATATATCTAGAAGTGGAAGTAACAGGTTATAGGGCAGGTACATGTTTACCTTTATAGGAGAATATCAAACACTTTTCTATTTTATATTTCCACCAGCAATGCATAGCATGAGAATTCCTAGTTGCTTCACATCCTTATAACATTTATTTTTTTAATCATTCTTAAAACTTAGTTGTTGTAGCAAAAGTGTAGTGATATCTCATTGTAGTTTTAATCTGCATTTCCTTGATGAACCATGATGTTGAGCCCCTTCCATATGCTTATTTTCTTTTGTATTTATTTTTTCAAGTCTTTTAATTGAGTAGTTGGTATTTTCAATTATAAAATGAAGGAGTTGTTTATATAATCAGGATACAAGTCTTTTGCCAGAAAACTCTGAAAACATTTTTTTCTGGTCTGTCTCTTGCTTTTTAAATTATGTAATAGTGTCTATTAATGAGAGAAGTTTTCTGTTTTAACGAAACAATTTATTACCTTTTAAAATATATTGTTAGTGCTTTTGCATCCTAAGAAAATTTTGCCTACCCTAAGGTTGTGATGATATCTTCCTATGGTTTCTTCTATAATCTTTACAATTTTGCTTTTATATTTAGGACTATGATACATCTTTAATTAATTTTTGTATATTTTTAAGATATAGAAGAAGTTTCATTTTTCTCAGTTTCAATATTCAGTTGTTCCTGCACCATTATATGAAAGGACTTTGATTTCTCTCTGAATTGCTTTGTCACCTTTGTTAAAAATCAATTTTCCACAGTTATGCAAGCTTATGACTAGGCTTTATGTTCAGTTCTATTAACCTATTTATATATCCTTATTAACTTTTGTCCCTTTTAAGTGCTTTTTAAAGTCAAGCAGTAGAAATCATTCATCCTTTTTTCCCTTTTTAAGTTGTTTTGACTATTTTATGTCATTTGCATTTTCAAAGAAACTTTAAGTTTACCAGTCATTTTTCTCTAGAATCACTAATGGAATGATGATTGTGATTACATGCTTAATGTGGTATATTTTTATATATAATATATATATTAATATACATATGGTATATATATTATATTATATATATACATATATATTGCTATTACCTTCTATTCCAATGCTGTTTTCATCAGAGAATACATTCTGTATTATTTTGACACTTGAAATTTACAGAAACTTGTTTCAAGGTGCCAAATTTGTTGCATGTTAAACACATGCATTTGAAAACAATGTATAGGCTACAGTTATTGAGTGTGATATTCTATAAGTGTCAGTTAGGTAAAGGTGGTTTATTTTGTTATTTAAATCTTGTAAGTCCTTATAGATTTCGTATACTTCTATAAATGACTGAGAGAGAACTGCCAAAATAACTCTGTCATTTTCTGCTTTACACATTTTTAAATTGTTAGTAGGCAAATGAACATTTATAATTAATCAATATACTTCATTATTATTATGAAATTTATCTTCTCTTCTGAAAATACTCCTGGAAATAAAGAGAAGTGTGTCCTGTCTGATAATAATAGAGCCACATTAGCTTTCTTATGTGTAATGTTTTACTTTCCACCAGGCTCTATCTTTATGTTTAATTAATATTTGTCTCTTACAAAAGAGTATTTTGTTCTTCTTTTTCTATCCCAGTCTGGCAATCACTGCCTTTGAATTAAAGTGGTTAGTTCATTTAAAATTTATGTAATTATTTATATAGTTGGGTTTAATATACCACATTACTATTTGTTTTTCTTAGGCTTATCTTTTGTTTCTTTGTTTCTTTGGTCCTTGTTTCTTGTTGCTTTTCTTATTAACTCAGCAGTTTTTAATTTATCTCCTCTACTTCATTTTGGATATTTATTTTATGTTACCTTTATAATACTTATTCTAATGATTATAATATACATCCTTAACACTGTCTAGCTGAATTAATATAATACCATCTCATATACAGTGTAAGGCTATTCCCACATTCCTGACTTTCTGAAACTCTTTTCATGTATTTACAATTCCAGATGTTATCAACTCCACAAAACAGTTATTGATTTTACTTTAAATGGTTTATCTTTTAAAAAGATTAAGAAAACAATGTTTTATATTTAATCCCAAATGTATCATTTCTAGTGTTCTACTCTCCTTAGTTTAGATCCAAGTTTCCATCTGGTATCATTCCCTTCATCCTGAAAAACGTCCTTTAACATTGCCTTTAGAGAAGTTTGGTGGTGATAAATTATGTCATATTTCATTTAGTTGAAAATGTTTGTCTTCATTTTAGAAGAACATTTAGAAGAATATTTTTACTATAGAATTCTGTGTTGATGTTTTCTTTTAGCACTTTATTTAAGATTTTATTTATTTATTTGAGAGAGAACAAGCAGGGAGAGTAGCAGGCAGAGGGAGAAGCAGGCTCCCTGCTGAGCAGGGAGTCTGATGTGGGACTTGATCCCAGAACCCTGGGATCATGACCTGAGCCAAAGGCAGACGCTTAACCAACTGAACCACCCAGAAGCCCTCTTTTAGCACTTTAGAGATGTCATTCCATGTTTTTTTGTGCATTGATTCAAATAAGATTATCAATAGTCTTGTATATTGCTGCTTACCCCTCTGCTACTTTTTAGTTTTCTTTGTAACTTTTGTTTCTAGTATTTTGACTATGATGTGTCTAGATGTGGTTTTGTTTGCATTTATTCTATTTGGGATTGCTTGAGATTCTTCAATTTGTAAGTACATTTCTTTCATAAAATTAGAGCATTTCCAGATATTATATATTCAAATATATTATCTGCCCCCATCTCTCTCTATCTAGGTTCTGTTTGCACATAGGTCAGACTGTTCAATATAGTTCCATAAGTCCCCTCAGGGTTTGTTGAATTTTTTTCTTTATTCTTCAGACTAGGTTATTTCTATTGATCTGATTTCAATTTACCTGACTTTTTTTTTTTTTTTCTGCTACCTCCAATTTGCAATTAAACATATCTGGTGGAGTTTTCATTTCAGATTTGTAATTTTCGACATTCTATTCTTATTTGTAACTTTAAAAAACAGCTGTATTAAGGTATAATCCATACAGCATACAATTCACTAGTTGTAGGTATGTAAGTCAATGCTTTCGAATAAATTTATAGAATTGAGAAACTAGTTTTAGAACATTTCCTTCATTTCAAAATGATTCCTGCTTGCAGTTGATACCCATCCCTACCTTCAAATCTAGGCAGCAACAATCCTGCTTCCTGTCTTTAAAGACTTCCCTCTTGGGCGCCTGGGTGGCTCAGATGGTTAAGCGTCTGCCTTCGGCTTAGGTCATGATCCCAGGGTCCTGGGATCGAGTCCTGCATCGGGCTCCTTGCTCAGCGGGGAGTCAACAGGATGCATTTGCATAAGGGGAAAGTGTCAGTTTAAGGTCCCTGCAGGCCACTTGGCCAAACAAAATGGATGTGGAATTGGACAGCCACATGCAGAAGACTGAAACTGGACCATTCTCCTACACCATACACAAAGATAAACTCAAAATGGATGAAAGGCCTAAATGTGAGACAGGAATCCATCAAAATCCTAGAGGAGAACACAGGTAGTAACCTCTCCAAACTCAGCTACAGCAACTTCCTCTTAGACAAGGGAAGGGAAACAAAAGCAAAAAATGGACTATTGGGACTCCATCAAGATAAAAAGCTTCTGTACAACAAAGGAAACAGTCAAAAAAACTAAAAGGCAACCTATGGAATGGGAGAAGATATTTGCAAATTACATATCAGATAAAGGGCTGGTATCCAAGATCTATAAAGAAATTATTAAACTCAACACCCAGAAAGCAAAGAATCCAGTCAAGAAATGGGCAGAAGACAAGAATAGACATTTCTGCAAAAAAGACACACAGATGGCGAACAGACACATAAAAAAAAAGAAAAGTTCAACATCACTTGTCATCAAAGAAATACAAATCAAAACCACAATGAGATACCACCTCATACCAGTCAGAATGGATAAATTAACAAGACAGGAAACAACAAATGTTGGTGAGGATGTGGGGAAAGGGGAACCCTCTTACACTGTTGGTGGGAATGCAAGCTGGTACAGCACTCTGGAAAATAATATGGAGATTCTTCAAGAAGTTAAAACTAGAGCTACCCTACACCCCAGCAATTGCACTACTGAGTATTTACCCCAAAGATACAGATGTAGCAAAAAGAAGGGGCACCTACACCCTAATGTTCATAGCAGCAATGTCCGCAATAGCCAAACTGTAGAAGGAGCTGAGATGTCCTTCAACAGATGAATGGATAAAGAAGATGTGGTCCACATATACAATGGAATATTACTCAGCCATCAGAGAGGATGAATAGCTATCATTTACATCGATGTGGATGGAACTGGAAGGTATGCTGAGCAAAATAAGTCAAGCAGAGAAAGACAATTATCATATGGTTTCACTCATATGTGGAATATAAGAAATAGCACAGAGGAACATAGGCAAATGGAGGGAAAACTGAATGGGAAGAAAACAGAGAGGGAGACCAACCATGAGAGACTCTTGACTTCAGGAAACAAACTGAGGGTTGCGGAAGGGAGGGGGTGGAGGGATGGGGTAACAGGGTGATGGGCATTAAGGAGGGCACATGATCTGATGAGCACTGAGTGCTCTATGCAACTAATGAATCATTGAACACTACATCTGAAATTAATGATGCACTATATGTGGGCTAACTGAATTTAAATTAAAAAAAAAAATGGATGTTGAGGCAGAAATACCATGGAGTAGCTGACCTACTTCGGACACCTTACCACGGAATTCTCAGTTTTTTCTTTTTATTCCAGGAACAGCTAAACAGTGCTTCCACATTGTTTCTCTGAGCTACATGGGTGTGTCTGAACTTTCTCTATAGTGACCAGTGTTTTCCTGCTCTGAACATTTCTGCTCAGATGTAGAGGTGCCAGGCAGTGGAAAAAGATTCTTTCTGCTTAGACTTTGAACTAAACTTGGGTTCCTCATTTGCCAGGGTCAGGACACAACATTTAATTACCTTCCTTCTAGTGAGATGCTTATTACAAAAGCAAAGGTTTCTGCTCTGGCCTTGAATGATAAAATTGGAACAATTTCTATTTTGCCTGTTCATTGAGAAAATGATATAATGTGTAGGGTAATAACATTTATATATAACTATATTATTAATAATATAAACATACTTATGTTCCTATGAACATACTACCTCCTCAGAAACTTTCTTTTTCTAAAGTTAGCATTTCTCACAGATATCAGTTGGGTACAGTGAGGATGAGATATAATATCACAAGCTAATCATAAAAAATGGAGCTTGCAGCTTTTTCTTGGCTTTAATTTATAGAATAAAAATATTACTATTTCAGTGTTTTAGGAAAAAATAAGCATTAACTTACATATTTGTGTGTGTGTGTATGCTGTCATAAGCACAGTATATATATGTGTATATATATATATAATTCATTTCAAGTACATATTGTGCTTTATGGTCTATTATATTTTTATGTTTACCCCTTCTTCTGGGTGGGGAAGTATAGAGTGCAGTCCTCCCTTGTTCACTACTATTTCTAAACACAGCTACAGGAATAATTCATTCCCAGGTGACAAAGATAACTAGATAATAAACTGTTAAATGAAAGCAGGTTATTATCTGTTTTACTTAGAAATTTATCTTACAGAAATTTGAATATCACGTCTAATAAAAAATCCCTGAAATTTTAATTTCTATTTCTTTAAAAACAAAGCAACTTAAATTATCAGAAAGAGATGTCTACTCTGTGTACAAATAACTCACAAATGCATTAACATGGATCCTGTGTTCTGAATTGTTCTGGATGATTAAATGTAGGTGTTTCAATGATCTGTGTTTAAGATGAAATATGTGAGATAGATGAATTCTGATTAGAAGAGGTGTTCAGCAGACATTTAGCTTGCATTAATCAGGAAATAAAAACCCTTAACATAGCCTCATTGGGGCTAACCATATAATTCTAAATTCCTGCCTTCACATGCATAACTTGTGAACACAGAAAATTTACTAGCCAAAATATAGTATAGTCTGTTTCTATAAACTATGTGAGTCTTACCAAAATCCTCTTAAATAAATATTTTTAAAATACCAGCTACAGTACATGTGAAGTATCTTAAAAATGGAAATGGGAAATTATATACTTGAAGGTAGGGCATGAAAATCTGAAGGAATCATTTGGGAAAACTTCCAACATAGCAACTTCTGAAGAGAGCTTTACTGTCATAATAGTAATCATGAGTTTAATTCCTCTGGGTGCATAAAATTCACATAAGGATAGTATTGTAATTTTAGATGAATGAAAGTGTTGTGAAGGGGTGCAAATTGGCTCATGCACACATCTCCACAGCCCATGGGAGAAGAGATGAGCCTGAAGCAAAATCCTTCTTGAGATTATAATGCTCAGCTTATGAAGCTTGTATTTCTTCTAACAGGAAAATATAACTACCAGAAAAATCTTTTGTTAACCTTCTGGTGCAACTTTGCCTCACACTGGCAAACAGCGAGATGCAGTCACTCACACAGCAAGTGCTTATGTTTGAATAGAAATCGAACATTCCCAAAGGGTGAGAATATGGCTATTTGCACCTTCAAAATGGAATTGTAAGCCTGAGGCCAAAAACAAAGCTTTATAAGATAAATTTGACACAATGGACCCCCTCTGTCTCCTTCAAACTCCTCCCCAGTCCTGGAGACACTACCATGTTTTAGTATTTCTCCAGGTCTAATTACTCCTACAGTTTTTCCTTTTGTTTTCCCTGCTTGATAAATATTGGATTTGTTATATTTAGCTGGCAGTTGAACATTTTCATTTAGAAGTCTTAGGCTCATTAACTAATGTAAGTCCAACTAAAACTCCAGTGTTTCAAATTGCTCATTTCTCCAGATTTCACAGTCAGTATCAACTGTACTATCATTTTTCTCGTTACACAAATTCAAACCCTCAGAAATATGTTTGAATTTCTTCAACCCACTCCTTAACTTAAGATATATCATTAGGTCATCAGACTCCAAGTTGATTATTTTTATACTGGTAACATTGTTATTATCTCTTCCTCTATTATTTTTTTCTTCCATATTTTTATTAGCACATTTCTAGATCAATTTATCCTGCTTCACTAATTGAACTAGTCTTCAAACAGGGTTTCCAGCCTTTAGTAAAACAGTCTCATGGTGCATCACCATCAGATTGATCTCCCCCTGCAGTGTTCTCAACACGGGCTTATTCTTGATCAAAACAAACTAAAAGACTTCTAGAGAACATTCAAAATCATGACTCTGTGTCCTCTCTGGCCAAAACACAAATCTCTTTTTTTGTATAACTCCTTCTCCCTGTATTTCCAGATATATTTATTCCCATTATACACAATACCTTCCTCAAAGCCTCTCCATTTCCAAAACCCATCTAACTTTTGAAATCCAGCACTATTTTCAGCACATACTGATCATTGATCATTCAAATATTGAACCCCTAAAGCATTGTCTACACCAAGGGTCAGCAGATGACATCCATGGGCTAATTTTACCCTTCCACCTCTTTCTGTATTTCCTATAACCTAAAAATTATTTTTATAATTTTAAAAGTTTATTGAGCCCCAGTCTATAATAGTATTTGCAAACTGTATATGCATACATGGGTTTCTGGGTTCTTTATCAAATTTTATTTAATTTACGCTTTCATTTCATTATCTAAGAATAACAAATATTTCTGGATCATCTGTGTAAACTCCTTACAACTGAATATCGCCATGTGGTCTTATTGCTTGGGTTCAGATTCCAGTTTATAGTCAACAAAATTCAGCCTAAGTGGCAGTATTAGATTTTAAATAATTTTACAAGCGTGCTCTATTTACAATTGGGCAAACAATCATTAGGAAATAAATATTGCCAACATTAGGTTGACAAGCATCCATCTTCAAATTTAATCTTCACATGAGCATCTGAACTTCATAATCATAGCATGAGACTTTAGAAATTTAAGTCAACAGCAATGCCCAGTTGGAATTCATAATCACAAATTAAGGTTTTAGGTTCTTTAGTAAGAACTTCTTAAACAGAATTCTGTGGAGCTGCCTTCTTCAAATATATTCTCAAGGTCTAGGCTTATTCAAATTGGAAAACTCTCCCACTCTTTAGACATATATATTGCCCAAACTTTCTTAGTTCTTGGAATAGCGAGATGTTGTCTTTAAGGAGATTGCAATATTAAATTCCTTTCAGACTCTAAAGACAAGTAACTTTACCTATACCATTCCTGTAACATTTTTATTTGTTTTTTTCTGATTGATTTACCCATATTCATGTAAAGGCAATGGCGAAAAGCAGTCGGTTCTCAAGGGGACACCTTCTATACATTCCCTGTGGTAGCTCTTTGAAGGAAACTTCAGGGCTGCCCCTTGGCCCAGAGCTCATTACTGCCATGGAAGTCTTGGGATGGAGATGGACAGACAACTTGTAAGGGAACAAAGAAATCTCATTATGTTTTTCTTGGATAGTGAACACATTCCTCTGTTTCCCAAATGTAAAATATAATATCCAGCATGATGATCTACAATCACTACTGAGTCTTTATTCTATGTCCAAATGCAAATATGTCCTATACCCAAATCTAAGGGAAATAAATAATGAAGACTATGTAAATAAGGGAGGTTTTAAAAGGTTAAGAAGACAAACGAGGAAAGCATCCAAATAATGGATTGAAGAGATAGCACTATAATATAAGAAAGAGTTTGAAAGTTTTCCTTTTTCATCTTAGAATTTGCAGGGAAGAATTTTCACTAGTGAATAGAATTTAAAAAAATGATTCTGTGAGAGAACATAAGAACTATAAATAAGTATCTTGATATTGCTTTTGGGGAAAATATATAGCTTCATTATGATTATCCAAACTTACTAGCCATATAGTGTAATTTATACACATTTGTACTAGTAAATCCCAAAAGAGGAGGTAGAGAATGTTCTTGTTCTTTAAAAATTTGCTTATCAAGCAGCACTATTTATAATAACAGAGTTTGTTAAAAATGCTGAAATACAGATCCCATCCAAAAGTACTGAATCAGAATTGAATTTTTTTTTGAAAGATTTTATTTATTTATTTGACAGAGAGAGACACAGCGAGAGAGGAACACAAGCAGGGGGAGTGGGAGAGGGAGAAGCAGGCTTCCCGCTGAGCAGGGAGCCCGATTGGGGCTCGATCCCAGGACCCTGGGATCATGACCTGGGCCGAAGGCAGATGCTTAACGACTGAGCCACCCAGGTGCCCCACATTTTTAATACATATTAATATGTATTTTTATACATATTAATCTTTGAGAAGCAGTTCTTGAAAACACGTAAATCTTAGTCTACTTATCCCCTCTTTTATTGAATTTTGTTTGTAAAGTAAAACAAAATTTGCTTCCCCCGATAGTCTTTTAATAGCAATAACAAGAAAGAGAAATTTATTATTTAAAGGGATAGAATTCAGTAAGAATAAATGAGAAGTTACCAGGAAGGTTATATTCCAGCAGCAGTCATGTTGCTGTATTTCTGTTGTGGTTTTTGATATATATGTTTATACACCGATTGCAATATATTTTTTTTTACACTGAATGTAATATTGATTGTCACCTGTTTCAATTTGTATCAATCATGGGGATTAGCTTGGGATAGATAGTGTAATTATAGTGAATCCATATAAACAGTGTTAATCAATACCAATTATGTCTTTTCTTCACATATAAGAAATATCTACATAGTAAGGGTCAACTCATTTTTATCAGATACATCAGTTAGTATGAATTATTAAAATTATTTAAATGTTGATTATGTAAATATGTTTGACCTGCTAAGTTTCCCAGAAATTTTAAATATGTATATTCCTATGCAATTAATCTACTCAGTTGGTAAAGTAAAGGTTATTTCTTAATGTAATTTCAGAGCTTTCTAGCAATTTTTTTAACTTTATTTATTAAAGTTTTTTTACTTTATTTATTAACTTTATTTATTTATTTATTTTTATCTTTAATTTTTTATTGTTATGTTAATCACCACACATTACATCGTTAGTTTTTGATGTAGTGTTCCATGATTCATTGTTTGTGCATAACACCCAGTGCTCCACGCAGAAAGTGCCCTCTTTAATACCCATCACCAGGCTAACCCATCCCCCCACTCCCTCCCCTCTAGAACCCTCAGTTTGTTTTTCAGAGTCCATCGTCTCTCATGGCTCGTCTTTTCTAGCAATTTTTAAGACAAGAGGGCATGTACTGAATGGAGCACTGGGTGTTACACGCAAACAATGAATCATGGAACACTACATCAAAAACTAATGATGTAATGTATGGTGATTAATATAATAAAATAAAATAAACCTAATTTTTATTTTTATGACATTTCTACTAATTCATTTTATCTATTAACAAAAACTATTCCATCTGGAAACAGATTTAGTTAAAGGCAGTGCAAATTACTTCAGTCACAGTGACATTCAAATACAAATTAAAAGAAAATGGTTTCAAAGGATCCCAGAAATTATACCAAAATGAAGATCATGCCCTATTTAAGTAGTATGAGTCCACAACACTGAAACTGGTAGGATTGCATATGTAGTAATATAAATGATTTATAAGAAATACACTGGAATTTATAAATTAAATATTCATTTCAAAAGAGTCAACTTAGATGTCTATAAAGTGTTAACATTCAAAAATATTTAGAGGGCCTCATTTAGAATTATCTTTACAAATAATATTATATAGTATCATTAAAAATCACAAATGGTGTTCTAATAATCATCTTTAAAAAAAGATTTGACTTTTGAAAGGATCTTTGGTACACGAGTTGAGATAGCAATTTAAGATTCAGTTTCCTCTGGAGCATATTTGTAGCTGAACATGGTGGGCAACGATTTGAATAAAATAAATTATCTAAAGTAATAAAGATAACACCTCAGAGGTCTTATAGTGTCTGTACTGCTTTAGTAAAGGAAACATCATGTACTAAGAAATTCAGAGAGATTGACCTCCAAATACATGGGAGATCAATATAATTTTGTTTCTGTTCCCTTTTTTCCTCTACTTAGTACCTAGTGCTCACAAGGAAAACATGGTACATAGGAATATAAAGTGAATTCAGTAACTCTTAAGACATATAGAAGTCCATTTTTTAAAATCTCTACAGACTTTCAATAATTTAATTAAAGAGCCAAATCAAGTTATCAAAGGTAAGAATATGTGAATCTTTCAAGTAAATTAACTTTTCTTTCCTGTCATATGTTTGATTTTATCTGGGAGAGAGAGAGGGATTCTCCCAACACAATAATCAGTAAAACATGGAGTTAAATATTCTGAGAACCATGTTGCATTCCTTTCCTAAAACTAGGTACAGATTCTATATCAGAACAAGAAGGAGTATACAGTTGATAGTACTTATACCCCCGTACATCCCCCACCCAGAAATATATAAAAAATAAATAAAGCTTTTTCTCATATTTTTTGTGGCATTTCTTCCTTGAAAAACAACTGATAGGTCTATTACTAGAGCAAATCTTTAATGTTTTTCTACTAATACATTACCAAGCATAAAGTGTAATGACATTAGTTCCAGAAAAGTATAATTAACTCTCATTGCGTTGAGATTATTATATGCATTTTGGATATAGAATCAAGTATTTCCAGTCTTCTATTTTCTCTTTTGGAGATGGAACAAAACAAACAAACAAAAATTATGATACATGTTATAAATATAAAAAAAGAAATGTCTAACTCTGCCTGCTGGAGGCAACTTCCCACAAGAGGTCATATTTGACCTAGAAAAAGGAAGTGTCTTCTTTGTAAGATATGTTTTTTCCATGCCAAACAACAACAAAAGATGTATGGATGTGAATGTATCCAAATTTATATGATTGTAAAGGAAGAAAATATTTATCAGCCTCAGCTAAAAGCAATCTAAACAGATAGCTTCCCCCAAGCTTCACCTCTCACTAATGGACAAAGTGAAGCTAGTTTTCCTGGCTGGCTGGAGCTATTCTAAAACATTTTCAAGAAAGCTGATCACTCTGACTTATACTTTTCCCATCTTTTAAATTCATTCCAACTACATGCTTTAAGCTGTCAATTTATATAACAAATGTAGTTCTTGACTGATACCGATTCACATTTCTAAACAGGTGTATGCTTGATGAATGTGGCATAATAAATGCTATCTCTATTTGCAAAAATAAGAAAAGGCATGAGAAATAATTTATATCAAATATTTTTCCCAAATAATTGTTTTTTTTTCAAGTCGATGCCAGAGTCCAAATAAGTTACACAGCAGGTTGCTTCTTAAATTGCTTACCCAGCTACAATCTTTCTTTTGCCTCATTTGTAGTTTCTGTAATTGTCACATCTTCAATCCACTTTTTACAATTGAAAGAATACATTGAAGGGAGAGAAAACACAATACTGGAGTGTATTTGAAATTAAGAACTAACCATTTAAGGTCAGAGAGGTTATAGAAATTTTATTATGTGCTAGAGTCTCTTATTTAATAAGAACTCAGAATGTCACATTCTTCATGCCTATAAAATTATGAGACAAATATTGTATGTTTCAAGAAAATAGTCATGTATTTTACATCACATGTAAAAAGCACAGGTGTGTGCATGCACATGAATGCACACTCCCACATCAAAATACTCTCAACCATCCCAAATTTAGTGGAGGTATTGAAATTTACCTGCTTCCTATATTCCTTACACATGCTGTTTCTGATTTTCTCACTAGTATTCACAAGTAGTATGCTAAATATCTATTGCTGCATAACAAATTACCCCAAAATTTAGCAGCTTAAAACAATACACATTTGTTTTCTCACAGTTCCTGTGAATCAGCTTTGCTGGTCCTCCTAGTCAGTCTCTTAAGAATGCGGCAATCAAGGTACTTGCTGAGGCTACAGTTATCTCAAGGCTCTGGTAAGGAAGGATGCTCTCCCAAGCTCACTCACCTGTTCTAGGCAGGAACCAGTTCTTCACAAGCTGATGGACTGAGAACTTCAGTACCTTGCCAGTTGTTGGCCAGAGGGCTCCATTAGTTTTTTTTTTTTTTTTTTTTCCATGTGAGTCTCTCCATAAGGCAGTTTACACATGGCAGGTAGCTTCATCTAAGCAAGAAAATGAGAGGGCAAGAGAGTATGAACAAGACAGGAGTCACAACTCTTTGGTAACCTCATCTCAGAAGTGACAACCCAGTCATTTTGCCCTATTCTATTTATCAGACATGGGTCACTAGACCCAGCCCACACTCAAGTGGAGGGGATTACACAAAGCTGTGAACACTGGGAGGTGAGCCGTCTTAGAGGTTGCCTCCTACTCAGTGCATGGACTGAAGTCATCACTTAATATTTCCAAAATAACTAAGTGTTCTTCTTATTATAAAAAATCTCTGAATAAACAAAGGAGTTCAAATGATACCCAAATGAAATAGCTCCTATAGGGAGGAAAAAGTTTGTATTTCTAAAACCAACTGGACAAGTTCTAAGTAGCATAACCTTTGCTTTAATCACTTAATCCAGTGAAGAATTCAACATAATGTATCTAATTATTACTATTCATAACCTGGCATAGCTTGGTGACCTGTCAAGAAAATGGTGGATTTACAAAGAAATCCACTTTCTGTAGGTAACCAAAAATATCCTGATTTAATATTAATATCACATTTTTATATGAAAATATTGATGATGGTCACTTTAATGCAGTACTTCCTGTGCAAGTGGCTTGCTAGTACCAACAAACCTTGAAATGAATGCAGATGTATATTCTCAGGATCCAAAGTTACATATGTGTACAAATACACATTTGAACCTGTTTATGCTAACTTTCAAATATAGGCATTCCCAAGCAGAAGTGTGCATCTAAAAAATCAATATATTTATAGGAATTAATAAAATTATTGTTGTTTTCTACTTACATGGAATTTCCCTCAGCAATTTTTTAAAATATCATTACTTTTCCATTGTGTGCTTTTCTCTGACAGTAAGAATTAAAAATTAAGAACATATGTGACATCAATTGTCCTTGAAGAAGTGAAACTATTAGCCAATCTCTGAGTGTTTAACTAAAATATCTAGAAAACTAATAGCCAAGACATTGAAAGTACTTCTTTAATGCATCAAAAAATTAATATGGGTCTCTATTTCCTATAAAATACTCAGTAATAATATGGCTAACGTTGAGGAAAAGAAAGATAAATATCAGTTGAGGAAGGAGGTTAGTTTTAAATGCTCTTTTTCAGTAACCAGTACAATCTATCAACTTTTTACACATTTTCACTGAAATGGAAGAGTGACCAAATTCAAAAGACAATGTTATCTGTCATTCATATCTCTAAGAACCCTGATGTTTTGTTTCTAATTATAATATGCATAACTAAATGCTATTTCCCCTTTAGTGCATTTGAAATAGTAGCGTGTATCGCCAGGTCTTCTGATTCCTGATTTGCATCCATGAAATTTTATTGATAAAATATAAATTTGTTATAAGAACTGAGACTAGATAATCAAATAATAATAGTTAATACTAATACCATAAAGACATCTGATTTTAAAATGCAAAAATAATATTTTATAGCTCTTTATATTTAGAATTTGCTTTTATTTACACCCGCAACCATTCAATGTGGATGTTATTGGCCCCTCTAATGGGCTGGATAGAATCCCCCAAAGAGATATGTCCAAGTCCTAACCCCTGATACCTGTGAATGTGATCTTATTTGGAAATACGGTATTCTCATATATAATTAAGTTAAGAATTTTCAGATGAAATCTTCCTGGATTTAGGGTGGACCTTAAATCCAATGACTAGTGTCCTTATGAGAGAAACAAGAGGGATATTTGAGACACACAGAGATACAAAGAGGAGGGCCATGTGAAGACATTCAGAGATCAGAGTGATTCATCTATAAGCCAGGAAACACCAAGAATTGCCTGCAGCCACCAGAAGTTAGGAGGCAAGGTAAGATTATTCCTTAGATCATTCAGAAGGTGCCATCCCTGCCTACATTTTTGATTTCAGATGTCTAGCTTCTAGAACTGTGAGAGAATAAATTTGCTTTGCTTTAATCCATCAAGTTTATGATAACTTGTTATGGCACCCTTAGGAAAGCAATACAGCCTCATTTAACAGAAGCACTATAACACAGAGATTCTTATTTTCCCAAGATGAAAACTAACTAACTGATTTGATGTGGGTATCATTGGCTTTGAGACAAGAATGAAATATTCTTCTAATATATGCTGTATTTCCATTTCTCTAGATACATTATGGAGTACTATAGTGTTTGGTCAAAACAGTTACCATTAACTTTGCGTTCACAGGTGATATAAAAGAGTTGGACTCTGAAAGCAAATAAATATTAAGACCATTTTAACCAATATTTTATGTATGCTTTCTTTTTTAATGATCAGAGTGAAAAACATGTAGTTAAACTAAGTCTAAAAGAGCTCTATTATTAAGTAAAAATTTTAACAAATTGAGTAATAACATATGGTAGCAGTTTAATTATGTTTTTTTCTCTTGAAAAGAAGATAAAGTAATGGTGTATCTTGTCATTGATTCTTAAATTTATATTTGTGACATATTTGTGATTGTCATATAGGCTATATTAGTTAAAGGGAGATAGAAGTTTTTGCAAAACATCTTTATAAGAATTGCTTTTCTCGCTCATGAAGAGACCTAGAAATGTCACATTGTCACTTGCCAGAACTGACAAAAATGTATGATACTCAGTGATAATGTTTATTCTGAAACAGATGCTAGTGTTATACTTAGGAAATGCTATCCTATAGAGGAGTAAAATCTAATTTTTCATTTAAAATGAATATTTTCTTCTAATTTTATGGTTATGTTTTTAGTGTTTTATTTGTTTACTTTCTCACTGGAAGTTTTAAGCCCACTGAGACAAAAGTTGTTTATCTGGCACAAGTTATTTTGAGCTGATGGCTTTTCATAGTAGTTGTGATGTACAGAACCTGGGATGTCCCCTACATTTATACTCTGTATAATCCCCTAACCTTGATTGTAGCCTGGATCTGTGATTTTTTTGTAATTAATAAAACATGGCACTCCCATGATTACATTTATATCTATCTATGTATCTATTATTTTATCTATTCATATTTGTAACTGTATCTACGTATCTACCTCTGTATAATACATACATACATACATATACATATATATGTATATGCATATATATTTGCATGCGAAAATGTGCTTCTCTGTAGAAATATGCAAGCATGTATTTGTATAGGAGCTTGTCAGGAAGACTTCTCCCACTTCCTGGTTTCATAAGCTTCCACCTATTGAGAGGGCCTATGGAAAGAGCACTGAGTGACGGAAATGCAAGCAACCTGTAGTCCCTGGTCAAAGACCATCAAAAAAGTGAGGACTCAGTTCTTTAACTGTAAGGACTAAGGCTGCCAACAGCCTGAGAGAATTCAGAAATGAATCTTCCTCCAGTCAAGCCTCTGGTGAGAAGCAGTCCTGGCCAAACCTGATTGCAGTCTAGCCTTGACCCATGGAAACTGAGACAGTAAACATGTATTGTTTGAAGGTGTTAAATTGGTGGTAATTTGTTACAGAAATTTGCAATAGAAAACTAATACAGCAGTCAAATTTTTCAACAATATTAAGGGGCAATCCATTCTTTTCTTCTTGATATACATTGCTGGCTTTTAGTATGAATTAAACTATTTTGTACACAAGTATCTTTTTCTGCTCCATTTGTTTCCATTTTGATCTGTCAACCTACTCTAATGGCTACCTGTTCAGAAATCCTGCACCTGTCTGCTCTAGATTTGGAAAATATTTGTACAGTGATAAGGTTTTTTTGTTTATTTTCATTTGAGTTGGTTTTAAGTGTAATTCATATTCATTCCTTTTAACTGCTATTTGATAATTCACATATAAAACTCATTAGCATAAATGTGCATTATATCAATAAGAAAATGTATTTTGTGATTGTGCTACAAGCTAATTTTTTCCCCTTCTCTGGAGAGAGAGAGAATCTTAAGCAGGCTCCATGCCCAATGGGGAGCCCCACAAGGGGCTCGATCCCACAACCCTGAGATCATGATCTGAGCTGAAATCAAGAGTCAGACACATAACCGACTAATACTTCCAGGTGCCTAACAAGCCAATTTTTTAATAAAAAGTTTTTAGGTTGGCAGCAGCCTGTAATCGAAGGAGTGATTGTCATAATGAGAAAACTGCCATCGTGATAAAAGTTTTGGTGGCATCAAATACAAGATATACATGTTCAAGAGCTCTTCCACCTGAATGATGAGCTCTTTGTCTAATATTTCTAGTTTAAAGCCCATTATTATAAAAATTATAACGATACTTGGCTTTTTATTTCATTTTTGTTTTTAATTCATCAATCTAATTTCCTGGTTAACAGAATCTGGCAGATGTCTCTATTTTATTCTGTTGATTTGGCAGACTTAACGTATTCTCTATAGAGAGGCTATTTTTTTTTCCACCCGGCTCAGTTTTTCATTTCTTCCTGGCACTTGTCCCAGTCCTTAGGGCTTTGCAACCTCTTGAGAGGTACTCCTGCCCATGCCCTCCTCCTTCTTAGATCTGTCAAGCAAATCCAATCAGCAGTGAAACACTTTCCCCAGTATCCACTGATGAACAATGTGGTGTGGTACAGTGGTTTCTTGTTTTTGTTTTTTGTATAGTCTGAATGTTACCCATTTACCTGGGTCTGTAGAAAGTTTAAACCATTTGTATTGACTATAAATTTCTCTCTTTATATGTTTATTCTTGAATTCTTTGAAGACATTTCAAATTCAAGTTTCAAGGAAATGAGGGCAGTGTAGAAAAGTAAGCAAGAGTATATAATTCCTGAAATTAGACAGGTATGACTTGCTGGCTTCAAATGCTTTCTCCACTATTCATTGGTTACATGGTTTTGGAAATGAAATTCAATCTTTTGAAGCTCAGTTCCCTCATCTCTAAAAAGAGCATCTTTAGAATGCTTCCTCATATGGTAGATAAATTAATGAGATGGTATATTTTTAGCACTTACCAAAGCATTTTGGTATATCATTTATGCTTAGTAAATAGTATTTATCATCTACATAACTATTAATATAAGAAGGCATTTTTAGTACCATTGGTTCTTAGCCAGGGGTGATTTTGTCCCTCAAGGAGCACTTACCAAGGTCTGTAAAGGTACTAGCTGTCACAACCAGGCCACTGGTTGAGGGGTTTCTACTGGAATGTAGTGAGTAGAGGACAGGATTGATGTTAAACATCTTAAAATGCTTGGGACAATCCTCCACAATGAGAAGTCATCCATCCCGAACTGTCAAGCATGCTGAGGTTGAGAAACTCTGCCATAATTACGTTTGCTCATCTACCTTTCTTCTTTTGGCACTTTGATGTTTTCATTTGAAAGATCACACTATCAAAAGCATTTTACTTTTTCTTTCTTTGTGTGATTTAAAGTTAAGCTTATGTTTCTGCAAGCTAATTGACTCAGAGCAAAATGAATGCCTCTGCTGTATAAAATATTAGGTATAGAAAATAAGCCTAAATAAATAGCTTCTTATAATTGCTAAACTCTTTTCTTACAAAATGCATTATTTACTATAAACCAAATTAGGATGCTTTTGGCCTTTTTAAGACATATTTATAAAGAAGCAATATTAAGTATCAGTCATTATTAGTTAGTTAGGGAACTATGAAGTATACTTAATGCAATTCAAACCCAGAAAAAAAATATTATGTTCAGGTAAAATAAGTTGTATCAGCTTATTATTGTATTTATCATTTTTCCATCAATGACAAGCTGAATATTTGCAGGGTTTAGCAGCTATATTTAATCAGTACAATTAATCATCATTAGTCAACACTTTATAGTGATCAATCACATTCAAATTTTTTTAATTAATTTTATTTTATAATGTTAGTCACCATACATTACATCATTAGTTTTTGATGTAGTATTCCATGATTCATTGTTTGCATATAAGACCCAGTGCTCCATGCAATACGTGCCCTCTTTAATACCCATCACTGGGCTAACCCATCCCCCCAACCCCCACCCTCTAAAACCCTCAGTTTGTTTCTCAGAGTCCATAGTCTCTCATGGTTCATCTCCCCCTCCAATTTCCCCCCCTTCATTTTTCCCTTCCTACTATCTTCTTTTTTTTTTTTAACATATAATGTATTATTTGTTTCAGAGGTATAGGTGTGTGATTCATCAATCTTACACAATTCACAGTGCTCACCATAGCACATACCCTTCCCAATGTCCAACACCCAGCCACCCCATCCCTCCCACCCCCACCCCTCCAGCAACCCTTAGTTTGTCTCCTGAGATTAAGAATTCCTTATATCAGTGAGATCATATGATACTTGTATTTCTCTGATTGACTTATTTCGCTTAGCATAATGCCCTCTAGTTCCATCTACGTCATCAATTTTATGACCAGAATTGATCACAATACAGTGCATTAACAATCATCCAGAAACTTAAGAAAATAAACCATTAGCTCCCATTTGAAATTACTAATATTTTCCATTACTGATGTGTATCTGAAAGTTTTAGACATTTTTTTAGTTTGAATTAACGTTGGGGTGCTTGGGTGGGACAGTCGATTGAGAGGTCAACTCTTGGTTTCGGCTCAGATCTGATCTCAGGGTCATGAGATGGACCCCCACATTGCGTTCCATGCTTACCCCTGAGTCTGCTTCTGATTCTGTCTCTCTGCCTCTCCTGCTCATGCTCTCTCTCTTTCTCTCTCTCAAATAAGTAAAAATCTTAAAAAAAAAAATTAATGTTGATTGACAAAAGTAGTTATATTTAAACCTGTTATATTTAAACACAGTATTTGCAAATTGAAAAATGTTGTATACTAATCTTTGCAATGACTTGTAATGTTTAGTCCTTTTTCATCTGTTTAACCGAAATTATATATATATACATACATATACACATATATGTATAATATTCAACCGGTGTACTCTATGCCACTCTCTCAGTGAAGCCTTTTTTGATCACTCTCTTTGAAACAACAGTTCTCCACACATTTTCATTTTCTTTCCTTGCTCTATTTTACTTCAAAACATAAACAACTATCTAATATACCATATATTTTATTCCTTTATATTTAACACCATTTCTCTCTTTCTCTATCCACTAATGCATGTAAGAATATGATCTTTAGGGTCTAATGTGTTAGGTTTTATCACAGCTCTGCTTGTTACTAACTGTGGAAGTTGGGGAAAATTAATAGCCTTCCTGTGCCTCAGTGTCTGTGGCAATAATAAGGCTACATCTACTTCATAAGGTTCTTCTGTGGTTTTAATGTGTTGATTTTTTTTAAAGTACTTAGCACAAAATAAACACTATGTAAATGTTAGCTTTATTCTTCAAACTGACAAAAAAAAATTTTTTTTCCACTACTATATCCCCAGAACCTATAACATGTCTGGCACATGGCAGATAGTAAAAAACTTGCTTAAAGAATGAGTTTATCCTTAGCTACCAAAGGTTCTCTGATTATCTTTTGTCACAAATATCTTACTATGATCTCTTAGAAACTGCCATGTCCTCCAACTCTTCTCTTCAAAACGGCAGGAAAGGAGAGTAGAGTAAAGGTGATAACATTTGCAATCAAATTGGAGGGGTTTTCAGATAGCACTCTATTTTTTCTATTATGTATTTTTAGTGACCACCTTTGTCATTACTCATGGTTAAGAGGACAAAGCCAATAACAGATAAAATGAAGTAAACAAAAAGTACTATATTTGTAAAAACAAGACAATCTCTTTTGAAGGCAAATTATAACATGTTGGATTAAAAATAGCTTTCTACTTAGACAACGTGTAATGTAAAAATTAAGCTTAGGTACACATGTAACTAAAAGAAATGAAAGCATTTTGCTTTGTAGCTGACAAGTCATCTACCTGGGGATTTGTTCTTGATTTACTATTAAATCTTGTAGAGGACATAATAAATAAAAATAGACTTATGACAAATATCAATCTATTTCCTTTTCATCTACACTTGAGAATTAGGGTATTTTACATTTAAGTGAATTAAACTGTCCAAATTCTGACAAAAACAAAAGTAAATGATTTTTTTTAAAGATTATTTATTTATTTGTTTGACAGAGAGAGACAGCAAGATAGGAAACACAAGCAGGGGGAGTGGGAGAGGGGGAAGCAGGCTTCCCACTGAGCAGGGAGCCCAATGTGGGGCTCGATCCCAGGTCTCTGGGATCATGACCTGAGCCGAAGGCAGATGCTTAATGACTGAGCCACCCAGGTGCCCCAGTAAAGATTATGTTTAGATTAAATTTTTTATTTTATTTTTTTTCATTCATCAAATCTAAAGGTAATGACAAGCTAAGATGTATACATAATACCTCACTAAACACAACAACAGCATGAGGTAGGTTTTATAATAACATTTTGTAGTTTAAGAAATTGAAAGTGAGGGGTGCCTGGGTAGCTCAGTTGGTTAAGCGACTGCCTTCGGCTCAGGTCATGATCCTGGAGTCCCAGGATCGAGTCCCACATCGGGCTCCCTGCTCAGCAGTGAGTCTGCTTCTCCCTCTGCCCCTCCCCCCTCTCATGTGCTCTCTCTCTCATTCTCTCTTTCAAATAAATGAATAAAATCTTTAAAAAAAAAAAGAGAAAGAAATTGAAAGTGAAAAGATTAAGTAACTTACCTTTTGTAACATAGCCAACATTCAAATACAGGTTTATGACACCCTAAGACCCATGCTTTTCCATTATCTCAAGCCTTATCTTCATTGTTAGAACTAAGACCACATAGATTTTACCACCACTATAGGTCTTTAATTTAAAACTTAAGATTGATCCTTATATCAATTTTACATAACAAATTTTTGCTTTTATCTATTAAAGTAAAACAAAGACAGAACCTCCCATCAGAAACAACTAGAAACTGTACAAAATACATAAAACTATTTCTACACATTGGACAACATCCAGTGTAGGTTTGTGATTCTTGAAAGATGAGATCTAAATCATATGGGACATAAAATTCTTCATTTCATTGCCTGGAGACAATTTCTATTTTTTTTTAAATATTTTATTTATTTATTTGAGAGAGAGAATGAGATAGAGAGAGCATGAGAAGGGGGAGGGTCAGAGGGAGAAGCAGACTTCCTGCTCAGCAGGGAGCCCGATGCGGGACTTGATCCTGGGACTCCAGAATCATGACCTGAGCCGAAAGCAGTCGCTTAACCAACTGAGCCACCCAGGCACCCTGGAGACAATTTCTAGACCACTTATATAAGAGGGAGAATCAAATGGCCTTGGCATATTTACATGATTGAAATGAGGACATGGTGATTGGATTTTTTGGAATCTGTGTCAGCTAAAAGTGTAGCCAGAGCTCTGAAGAGGAGGGAGTTATGTTGAAAAAGTACTAGAAGTCTGTTTAAAGATTCTTGAATCTTTACTGAGTACTAGGCTGTGCATGCATAGAATAAAACTCTAAAAAGCAGGGCAAAAACAGACAAAGGATGTACAAGCATAACAATTCCAAGGGCTTAGAGAGAGTAAGTAGATGCTCAAGCTCCAACCCAGCTCCACAGCACACTCTTCAGTAATAACATACAGAAATCAGTAGAGATCCAAGAGAGACTGTGCCTAAGTAGTGTGGTGGAGCTTTCTCTGAAGTGAATACTCTTCTACTTCTGTGAATATTCCTGCCCTAGCAAAGCTTAAAAACAAGCAGGAATAAAATTAATACAAAAAATTGATTTTAGGCCCCAAAAACACCAAAAAAAAATCACACTATCTAAGAAAAATGAAAAAATTACAGTGCTCAGTGTCTAATCAAAATTCTAAACAAGTCAAACATCCAGAAACTGTGACACATAATCAGAATAAAATTCACTTTAAAAAAAAGGCCCAGAAATCTTAGAAATGATGGAATTAAAAAACAATGATAAAAAAGCTACTATAATTATAAACAGATATTCAACACAAAATAGGAAAATAATAGGTTAAAAATGGAACACTTTAAAAGACTCAAAGAAGAATATTAAATATAAAAAACTGGATTATTTAAATTTCTTTCTTTAAAGAGGAAGGTTTTTTTTAATTTTTATTTATTCTTTTAAGGATTTTATTTATTTATTTGACAGAGAGAGAGAGATCACAAGTAGGCAGAGTGGTAGGCAGAGGGAGAGGGAGAAGCAGTCTTCCCGCTGAGCAAAGAGCCCAATTCAGGACTCAATCCCAGGACCCTGTGATCATGACCTGAGCTGAAGGCAGCCACTTAACTGACTGAGCTACACAAGTACCCCTAAATTTCAATTTTTATTGAATGATGCTAAATGTAGATTAGACATTATAGAAAAAATAGAAAGGATGAATGATCTCAGAAGCAGAGCGATACAATCTATCCAAAATGAAGAAAAGAGAAAAAAACCTAAAAAAACAAAAACAAACAAACAGAAAACATGAATTGAGCCTCTGGACCTGTAGAATAAGTTAAAGCAGTGTAAAATGATATAAATAGAGTCCTAGCATAAAAGGGGATACAGAAAGATAGTTTTGGAAATAATGGCTGAAGATGATAAAATTTGATTAAAAAAAACCCCAAAACAAAAAACTATAAAGTTACCAATTATAAAAGTTCAAAGAACTACAAACAGGAAACACAAATCCAAGGAATATATATCTACATTTCCAAAAAGCAGCAGTGTGAAAAACAAGACACATTGTTTACAAAGAAACAAAGATAAGAGTGACTGAGATGTCTCATAATGAATAATGAAAGCCAGAAGATAATGGTAACCATTTTCAAGTTATAAAGGAAGAAAACTTGTCAATTTAGAATTCTATATCCAGCAAAAATATTTTTCAAAAAATTACAGTGTAATATAAACATTTCCAGAAAAGGGAAGGTAGAGAATTCATTTTAAGCTGATCAAAACTAAAAGAAATATTAAAAGAAATTCCTCAGTCAGAAAAAAAATGTACCACATGGAATCTTGGATCTTTCCCAAAGTACAAAAACTACTAGAAACTATAAATATGTTAGTAAATTTTTAATCTTTAATTTTTAAAAAGATAATTGTGCTTTTAAAATAAAAATTAAAATAATGCATTGTGAGGTTTATGATACATGCAGAAATAAATCGTTTGGAAATAATAGTATAAAGTATGAGGAATGGAAGCATTCTTTTCTAAGATTGTATCTTGTACATTATACATGAAGAGTATATTATTTAAAGATATATTGCAATAAGGTGAATATGTTTATTTTAAATGTTAAAATGGAGAAGACACGGGGCATTTGAGTGGCTCAGTCAGTTAAGCTTCTACCTTCAGCTCAGGTCATGATCCTGGGGCTCTAGGATTGAGCCCACCTTGGGCTCTCTGCTCAGGGGGAGTCTGCTTCTCTCTCTCCCTCTGCCTGCCCCTCCCTCTGTTTGTGCTCTCTCTCTGTCAAATAAATAAATAAAATCTTAAAAAAAAAAACCCAAAAGGAGGCAAAATGGTGGAAAAGTAAGGGACCTCATTTCATCTGGTCCCTTAAATTTAGGTAGATAACTATCCAATCATTCTGAACACCCATGAATTCAACTTGAGATGTAAGAAAAGAATATCTGGAACTCTAAAAGTGGAAAAGCAACCACTTTTTGCAAGGTAGGAGCTGTGGAGAAGTGAATCTGAGGGGATATATTGGAATCTAAACTGTGGGGAGAGGGGGCCTCAGTAAGCGGGCTACCGGAAAGTGATATAGCCCCAGAGGACAAAATCAGAATTACTGGGGTGCCTGAGGGAGAAGAGAGAGAGAGGGACAGAAGGTATATTTGAGCAAATCATAGCTGAGAACTTCCTTAAGCTGGGGAAGGAAACAGGCATTAATGTCCAAGAGGTAGAGAGGACCCCTCTCAAAATCAATAAAAATAGATCAACCCTGACATATAATAGTGAAGCTTGCAAATTTCAGAGATGAAGAGAAATCCTGAAAGCAGTTCGAGACAGGAGATTCCTAACCTACATGGGTAGGAACATTAGACTGGCATCAGATCCATCCACAGAAACCTGGGATGCCAGAAAGGGCTGGCATGATGTATTCAGGGTAATAAATGAGAAATACATGCAGCCAAGAATCCTTTATCCAGCAAGGCTGTCATTCAGAATGCAAGGAGAGATAAAGAGCTTCCAGAACAGACAGAAACTGAAAGAATACATGACCATCAAGCCAGCCTTGCAAGAAATATTAAGGGGAATCCTGTAAGTGAAGAGAGAGCCCAAGAGTAACATAAACCAGAAAGAAACAGAGACAATCTACAGAAACAGGGATTTTACAGGTAATACAATGGCACTAAATTCAAATCCTTCAATAGTTACTCTGAATGTAAATGGGCTAAATGCTCCAATTAAAAGACACAGGGTATCAGATTGGATAAAAAAGCAAGACCCATGCATATGTTATCTATGAGACTCATTTTAGGCATAAGACACCTCCAGACTGAAAGATGGAGAACAATTTATCATGTTAATAGACCACAAAAGAAAACTGGGGTAGCAATCCTCATATCAGTCAAATTAGATTTTAAACTAAAAATTCTAGTAAAAGATGAAGAGGGACACTATATCATACTTAAAGGGTCTACCCAACAAGAAGATCTAACAGTTATAAATATTTATGCTCCTAATTTGGGAGCAGCCAATTTTATCAACCAATTAATAACCAAATTAAAGAAACACATTGATAATAGAAAATCTGAACAGACCCATAACCAGCAAGGAAATTTAAGGAGTAATCAAAAACCTCCCAAACACAAGAGTCCAGGGCCAGATGGCTTCCCAGGGGAATTCTACCAATCACTTAAAGAACAAATACCTATTCTACTGAAGCTGTTCCAAAAAATAGAAATGGAAGGAAATCTTCAAAACTCATTATATGAGGCCAGCAGTATCTTGATCCCAAAACCAGAGAAAGACCCGATCAAATGGGAGAATTACATGCCAATATCCCTGACAAACACGGATGTCAAAATACTCCCCAAGATACTAGCCAGTAGGATCCAACAGTACATTAAAATGATTATTCACCACAACCATGAGGGATTTATTCCTGGGATGCAAGGTAGTTCAACATTCTCAAATCAATCAACCTGATAGATCACATTAATAAAAGAAAAGACAAGAACCATATGATCTTTTCAACCGATGCAGAAAAAGCATCCTTGATGCTTGACAAAATACAGCATCCTTTCTTGATTAAAACTCTCCACAAGGGCGCATGGGTGGCTTAGTCAGTTAAGCGTCTGCCTTCAGCTCAGGTCATGATCCCAGAGTCCTGGAATCAAGTCCCACATTGGGCTCACTGCTCAGCGGAAAGCCTGCTTCTCCCTCTCCCCTTGCTGCACCCCCTTGCTTATGTGCTCTCTCTCTCTGTCAAATAAATAAATAAATAAAATCTTTAAAAAAATAAAACTCTCCACAGTGTAGGGATAGAGGGAACATACCTCAATATCATAAAAGCCATATGTAAAAAGCCCACAGTGAATATCATTCTCAATGGGAAAAAACAGAGCTTTTCCCCTAAGGTCAGGAACACGCAGGGATGCCCACTCTCACCACTGTTGTTGAACATAGTATTAGAAGTCCTAGCATCAGCAATCAGACAACAAAAAGAAATAAAAGGTATTCAAATTAGCAAAGAAGAACTCAAACTCTCTCTTCACAGATGACACTTTATATGGAAAACTCAAAAAACTCCACCCCAAAATTGTTAGAACTCATACAGGAATTCAGCAAAGTGGCAGGATATAAAATCAATGCACAGAAACCAATTACATTTCTATACACCAACAACAAGACAGAAGAAAGAGAAATTAAAGAATCAATCCCATTTACAACTGCACCAAAAACCATAAGATAGCTAGGAATAAACCTAACCAAAATAGTAAAGGATATGTATTCTAAAAACTACAGAATACGTATGAAAGAAATTGAGGAAGACACAAAGAAATGGAAAAATATCCCATGCTTATGGATTGGAAGAATAAATATTGTTAAAATGTCTAGACTACCCAGAGCAATCTACACATTCAATGCAATTCCAATTAAAATACCATCAACGTTTTTCACAAAGCTGGAAAAATCTTCAACAAAGCAGGAAAGAATATCCAAAGGAAAAAAGAGAGTCTCTTCAATAAACGGTGCTGGGAAAATTCGACAGCCACATGTAGAAGAATGAAACTGGACCTTTTTCTTATACCATAGCAAAGAGAAACTCAAAATGGATGAAAGACCTCAATGTGAGACAGGAATCCATCAAAATCCTAGAAGAGAACACAAGCAGTAACCTCTTCAACCTTGGCTGCAGCAACTTCTTGCTAGACAAGTCTCCAAAGGCAAGGGAAACAAAAGCAAAAATGAACTACTGGGATTTCATCAAAATAAAAAGCTTCTGCACAGCAAAGAAAACAATCAATAAATTAAAAGTCAACCAGTGGAATGGGAGAAGGTATTTGCAAATGACATATCAGATAAAGGGCTAGTATCCAAGATCTATGAAGAACTTATGAAACTCAACACCCCAGAAACAAATAATCTAGTCAAGAAATGGACAGAAGACATGAACAGACATTTCTCCAAAGAAGACATACAAATGGCCAACAGACACATGAAAAAATGCTCAGCATCACTTGTCACCAAGGAAATACAAATCAAAAACACAATGAGATACCACCTCACACTAGTCAGACCGGCTAAAATTAACAACTCAGGATACAACAGATTTTGGCAAGGATGGAACCCTCTTACATTGTTGGCAGGAATGCAAACTGGTGTAGCCACTCTGGAGAACAGTATGGAGATTCTGACCCAGCAACTGCAATACTAGGTATTTATCCAAAGGATACAAAAATAGTGATTTGAAGGGACACAAGCATCCCAATGTTTATAGCAGCAATGTCCACGATAGCCAAAATATGGAAAGAGCTCGAATGTCCATCAACTAATGAATGCATAAAGAAGATATGATGTGTATGTATAAACACATATATACGTACACATACACATATGTATATATACGTATGCAGTGGAATATTAATCATCAAAGAGAATGAAATATTGCCATTTGCAAGGATGTGGATGGAACTAGAGTGTATTACATTAAGGGAAATAAGTCAGTGAGAGAAAAACAAATACCATATGATTTCATTCATATGTGGAACTTAAGAAACAAAACAGATGGGGGAAGGGAAAGAAAAATAAAGTAAGATAAAAACAGAGAGGGAGGCAAACCATAGAGACTCTTAACTATAGGGAACAAATTGAGGACTGCCGTAGGGGAGGTGGGTAGGGGAATGGGGTAAATGGGTGATGGGTGTTAAGGAGAGTACTTGTAATGAGCACTGGGTGTTATATGCAAGTGATGAATCACTAAATTCTATTCCTAAAACTAATATTACACTATATATTAACTAACTTGAATTTAAATAAAATCTTGAAAAAAAAAAAGATTGTGCTAGAAGCTATAACCAGTGCTTTAAGGATAAAAAAAAATAGAATAAAATGCATGCATTTTAAAAAGGGATAAAGTTCTCTTTATATCCAAACATCATGAGTATCCTAAGAAATCTACAAGAATTAATTCATGAATTAAGCAAGGACATACTGTTCAAAGACAATAGAAGAAACCAGTTGTATGTATTTATATACTGACATTCAACAACTGGAATTGGAAATTACATCAAAATATTTAAAATAACATCAATATGTTAAATATATAGGTATAAATCTAATAACATGAACAAAAACCAAAAACTGAAAATATTTTTGAGAGAAATTAAAGGATACCCCCAAAATTGAATGATACAGCATATTGTTCATTGCCAGGAAGACTCAATATTATTAAGATATCAATTCTCCCTAAGGTAATTTATAAATTTATATAAACCAAAACAATTACAGTGGGATTTTTAATAACAATTGGTAAGCTGATTCTTAAATTTATATGGAAAACCAAATGACCCAGAATAGCCAAAACAATTAAATGAAAAGAACAAAGGTAAAGGACTCACACTCTTATTTTAAGACATAGCACAAAGATTCTGTGATCAAAATTTATTTCTTTTTCTTACCACAATGCACTAGCTGTGATTTCCAGAACTATTTGAATGAGAGTGGTGAGGACATACATGCTTTTTTTTTTTTTAATTTATAGGCAGAAAATTCAGATTTATATTGTTGAGCAAATTAGCTACAGTGGCTCTTGTTTTTTGTTTGTTTGTTTTAAAGATGTCATTTATCAGTTAAGGAAATCTATTCTGAGACTGCTGAGTCTTTTATTATTAATGGATGTTGAACTTGTCAACTAATTTTTCTGCATATTTTAAGAAAATATGGCTTTTATTTTTTGTTTGTTAATATGGTGAATTATATTGATTTGTTTTGAGTTTCGGCCAGGCTTTATTCTTAGGGTAAACCTCACTTGTTTGTGATATGTTATTGTTTTTATGTTTTGCTGGATTCAACATGTTAATATTTTATTGAGAATTTTTATATCTATATTCATGAGGTATATTTGTAGTTTTATTTCTTGTAATATCTTTCTCTACTTCTAGCACTTTTTTTAGTATGTTTTGTTAGTTTGTTCTTTTAAGAAATTGACCCATTTCATCCAGGTTGTCAAATTTATGTACACAGAATTATCTGTAGGATTCCTTTCTAAAGATTTTAATATCTATGTACTACTGTGTAGTACACCTCATTCATTACAATAGTACAACTATTCCTAAAGTTTTTTTTCTTGGCTAATCTAGCTAGATATTTATAAATTATTTTCAACAATTTCCATATTTTTAAATTGATATTCTCTATTATTTTTCTGTTTTCAATTTTATTGATTCTACTTTTGTGCTTTGCGTTTAATTTCTCATATTTTACTTGTTTATTAAGGAGGATATATAGGTTACTGATTTGAGACCCTTCTTCTCTTCTGATATGAGTATCTAATACTTTAAATGTCCTTCCAATCAGAGTTTTAGCTGCATCTTATACATTTTGATATGTTCTATTTTTATTTCATTCAATTAAAAATATTTGGTAATTTTCCTCAAAACCTTCCATTTGACCACTGAGTTATTTATAAGTGTTTTATTTAATTTTCATGTTTGGGTTTCTAGATATCTTTCTGTCGTTGATTTTAAGTTTTATTATATTGTGAGCCAAAACACACTTTGTATAATTATATATTTTTAGTTTGTTGTGGTTTGTTTAATGGTCCAGAAAATGGTCTATTTGAATGTTTCATACACACTTGAGGTAATGTGTATTTTATTATTGTTGAGAGTCAATTAGATCAATTTGATTGATTATGTTGTTCAGCTCTTCTATACCATTACTGATTTTCTTTTTATGTGTTCTATCATTTAAAGAGAGGAGTGTTTAACTCTCCAAATACTTTTTGTCACATATTGTTTATTATTTGATATAAACCAGTGACCTTATTTCTTTGGATAAAGTGTAGTTTAAATATTAAAATAGATGTAAAAGCTAGTCTTAAATTATTATCTATATACTCTATTACTATATTCTCTATAAAATTATTACTCAATGAACTAAGGAGATTTTTGTAATATTATTGCATTATTGTTACTGCTCTAAATAATCTACATAGATTAAGCATATCATTTAGGTATCAAATAACTTTCATGTGTCTGTTTCCCCTATATATTGTGATATATAAAGACATAAATGAATATATTTTCAAGAAAAGATAATTAAAACATCAGATGTTCTTTGTGAGTAGACCTACTTTGTTGAAAATTTTGTCAATATTTTTTAAAAACTAAAAATCCCTATTGTATCTTTATTTTGTACACAGAAATTAAATATCTAATCCAAATTTTATCCATGTTATCAGCCTAGTATACAAATATTGGGGTTTACAGAATCATGAGATATTTAATTAAACTGACCTTATCGTGACCTTATCATATCTTATTGCATTATGGAAACAAGTAATAATCTCACTTGTGAACCAGAGCAGGGTACATTCACTGTATTCTCCCCTGTCTTTTTAGTTGTATTCTCTTTCATTATTATAGTTTCCTATATTATCCTAAGGAGGATTAAAAAAAGAAAAGAAAATATTATCAAGTGAAATAAAATAGGTGGCTCAAATGATTGACTTTTCTGGTACAGGAATATAATTTCAGTCTTCTTGTAAATTATTATCATCTGAACAGTTACAACATTCCCATTTAAGTTATCCAAGTTCCAAATGATTACATCAGTGATTGTAGGGTATATATATTTTAAACCCTTTTATGCTAAGAATTATATTTTACCAAATATTGAACACTGAAACACAAAAACAATATAAAAAGTGATATTTGATACATATGCATTCACTTTTGGTTTGAAATAAACAGTCTTATAAAGTAAATCAGTGAAAATCTTGATTCTTTTGAATAAGGCAGAAGTTTGAGTTTAGGTTATTAGTGGATCTTTTGCTCTTCTATTTGACTTAGAACACACTTTTGTTTAGATTACCTCATCGTGAGAATATTCTGGTTCCCACAGGAAAATAGCTGTTACTTCATTTTAATAGTTCTTTTTACAACTTCAAAATATTCTTCAATTCCATACTGGCTTCCCTGCTGAACTCTCTGAGCTTATTTCCTTTCCTTACTAGCTCACTTGGCTCTGGCCACCCAGATCTCTTCACTATTCCTTGATTAGCAGGACTCCCTTTTTGAGCTTTCACATTTGTGCTTCCCAGAACACTGAGGACTTTTGTCCTCCTCTCAGATTTCTGTTCAAATATCTTATCAGAGAGGCTTTTCCAGATCATTTACCCTGCTTATTTTTTGTTCATACTCTTTTATCATGACCTAGCATATTATAAATGCATTTCCTATTTGTTTGTTTTCCATCTTGACTTCCATTAACATTCAATTTCCACGAGAACAAAAACTGTCCATTTTGTTCACTTCTATATCCCCAGGTCCTAGAGTTCTATCAGTAGGTAGTAGACACTTCAGAAACACTATTTGATATATTTACTGAATGAATTAATGAGGAGAACATGCTATGAACTGATGCATATGAGTTTGCATTGATATTAATTGCTCATGCACATACATTTTGAAGTATTGTATATTTGTACACTTTTACAAAAATATACAACTTGACTTTTTCAAGACAAAGCAAAAAACAGTTCATGCTTATTTACATCCTTACTCATAATGTTTTTTGTAAACTTTCTAAACACATCAATAACCACGATAAAAGAACAACACAAAAAATTAGCTAAACGGAAAGCACAGATTTACTTATATGTTGTCTCCATATTAAATGTGCTACAATTTAAGGAGTGCACTTGCTGTGATAAGCATCAAGTGCTGTATGAAAGTTGTGAATCACTATATTGTACACCTGAAACTTATATTACATTGTATGTTAACTAACTGGAATTTAAATAAAAACTTTAAAATATATTTAAATACTTTATAGCTTTACTTGAAATATTCTATGTATCTATGATATTTGATTCAAGTACTTGTGTAAGTCCTTCAAGTATCTCTGTACAACCATAAAACTTCACAGAGCACAAGTGGACAACACATAAAGTAGAAGAATCTAGATCTCAAAAAAAGATAACTTTCATTTAATTAGATTTTTTAAAAAAGGGAAGGAAGCAGGCTGTATTGAAGGCTATTTTCCACTATAAAACTCTTAAACAAGGGATCATTACTACCTAGATGGGTCTATCCTAAAACAAAAAGACCTCAGGAGGCCCTTCTGTCTTGAGGAGAGTCCAATTCCTAATGTCCACTCCTTGATAGAACTCCTTCCAAAACATTCATGGCTCCAAAGAAGTACACATCAATTAGGTTTGAAAACTAAACGTCCACAACTAACACTTGCACTTTTATTAAGAAAGAAAGAAAGAAAGAAAGAAAGAAAGAAAGAAAGAAAGAAAGAAAGAAAGAAAGAAAGAAAGAAAGAAAGAAAGAAAGAAAGAAAAGAAAGAGCCATAGTTCAGTATTTATTGAATGTCTATATGTGGAAAGTTAGGAGGGACTGAATGGGCTACAGAATAAATGAGCAATCTATTCAATCAACAATTATTGGTCAAGCTCCTGCTACATCCAGATATTGCTCAAAGCAAAACAAAGAAAATTCCCTACCCTTAAAGAGCTTGAGAGAAGTAGGTAAGGTTTCCTGAAGAGGGAAAAATTGAAGGTATGGTTACTGTAAGAGCACACTTATCATAGTGTAATGTGAGCAGAGGAATTGAAGTGAGGATAAACAAGGTAATTTTGGAGAATGGCTCAGGTACTTTGTGTTTTTAGTGGAATGTAAGTGAGCTGTGGGAGATACCTACTGAGCAGGGGGTGGGGGGTGGGATTCACACTGTAGAGTCTTCAAATGCAAAGTCTGAGGATTATGTACTGAATTTGCTGGTCTTGAAGAGCCAATGGAGGTTTGTGAATAGGCAAGCAGTTCTTAGAGGTCAGAATGGAACAAAGAATGCACTATTATATGTTGATATTATTTTAAAATATTAACTTGCCTACATTTTGTTTTCATCTCAAAAGCCCTATAGCAGACAGAAATTTGTCTCTTCACAAGCTACTAGGGAAAAAAAGAAAGAAAAACAAAATGAGACAATAAAATTAGTGTCTATGACTCCTTTTATCCCTTAAGATCCTTTCTTTTGTATGGAGAGCTAGCTCCTTTATAAGTTACTAGTATGTGGTTGAACTCTTTGACCTATTTATCATTTTGAAAGAAACTGAAATGGCTTTGTGAAATGTTGTAGAATACACCCAGATCAACACAATGCCCGGCCCTTGCACCCTGATGAAAAACAATATTTGGGCATTTGATATTTATATTCACTTCAACTTGTTTGCTCATTTTTCACTGTCAGTGCCCATAGAGATGAGAGGAATTAGTTTCGTTATTGATGACTTTTAAATACAGACAAGCTTGGGGAGGGATGAACTCAGACAGATGCATGTGCACCAAAATGAATGTTACATCCCACCAGCACCTGTTAAAGAACATTAATTAAATGGTATTTTGGATGATGTCCTTGTAAGTCACTTCCTTTAGCCTGTCATTTCCTTACATCCATGTATGTTAAACTATCCTTACTAAAATGGTCACAATTGAAGAATAAAATAGATAATTTTGACTGAAACCATCTTTGTCTCTTGCTCACACAAACACACAGAGACAGTTTGAACAGCAGATTTCATCTGGGTGAAGAACTAAAACCTTTGCATATGACTCAACTTGCTACTCTAATGTGGTATTCATTAATCTGCGGAGCTTTCTTGGAAGATAAGAAGCTTCCAAATGAAAATAGTAAATGTTCTTGCTTCCGAGCATCTCCCCGGTAATTCATATTTTCTAGACAGATTTGCAGAATTTTTTCCCCAAGTTACCTTTGTGATGTTTGCTTCAGCAGAATAACATGAGGAAAAGTTTAAGTTTAAAACATTCCTACAAGAAAACTAACTTTAAAAACTACCAACTAATACATAATAAAATAATAATTTAATACAAAGAGTTCCTAGCAATGCTAATCAGTTTCCTGAAAATCATCAGGCCAAAACAATCATTTGCCCTATATTATAATTCTGGCCTTTTTGCAACTGAGTCCCTGAAAGTAAATGATGTGGCATCTCCTTCACTAAAAAGATCTTTTTGACCATTTCCATGAGACATACATTAAGTTGTTTTGGAAGTCACTGCTAATAACCTTGCCCTTTAGACCTTGGCTTGCAAAGATAATGAGTCAGGATTTGCTGAACATTTCATCTCTGCTTCCAGTTCCAGCATGGTCAGGGTATTGAATGACCCAGTCTAGTAAAACATAACTGCTCTTTCTTTATTCTCATTACAGTTGGGAAACAAAAATCTTATTAGCTAACTGACTGGAGAACTCTGAATGGTTACCTGAAATATGACCCATCAACTGAGCAGATTTGAGGTGTGCGACAGACCAAGAAATTCAGGAGAGTTCCAGTTGCTCTTCAGTTGGAAACTCATTTAGCTCCTTGTAAATGCTGTCTCTAGAAACTAACCTAAATTCATTGTATCCCCTTCCTGAAAGTTTTCTCAAAATGTTCCTATAACTCTAAAAAGAAGGTAGAGGTGAAAGAGAATAGATCCTCAACCTATTTGTTATTTTTAGTTATAAATTTAGCTTACTGAAACAGTGAGAGCTAAAATACAAATCTCTTACTTTAGGTAGCGGGGAATGTTATAAAATCTAGTATCTTTTGTCTAGATGCTAACTGTGTTATGATTAGTGTGTATAGTAATTCCAATGATTCAGTTCAATCAATACCAATTAATATGTGACTTTGGGACAATTGAGTGAACTTATTCATTTACACATTAGTTAGTGCCCCCTTACTATACTGGGGCAGTGAAAATATAGATAAAAATGATATGTGGTGCCCACCTTTAAATTGAAGAGATAGGAAAACAGCCAATAATTTCAACAACATATTAAGGACTGTAACAGAAAAATAAGTACATAGGTATACATATTATATAATTGAATATATAATTGTAGAGCTCTTATAGCTCTAATATTCATCAGAGATTTGCTATGTGATACTTTATTTTCACTGAAGTCATTAGTATTTACGTGTAATTTTAAGAGTGTTTGAATTTCACAAGTATAGCTGAATTTCACACGTCAATGCAAGCACTCAAAATCCTTCCAAAGGTTTCTTGATAGTCCATCTTACAAAGACGAGACTGCAGCACAAAATACAAAGCTTACTTTTGTCCAGGGAAGACTTGGAGTGAGAATATCATTATGTCTGTCTCTAGGCCTCTCACAGAATGCTAAGAGACACAGTTTGCAGGAGCCATGCCATTTTACATGATTCCACAGTCTCAAGTCATACCATAAAAATATTGGCCTGAGTTTATCCTGAGGCATCTCTGGTTGTGCCTGGTTGTGTAAATGCAGAGCCTCTGGTCAATTCATTTGACTGATGTCTTTTCTCCTTGGCTGCCTTCCATAGTGGTGGCTCAGTGGATGGGCTCATTGCTTCCTGCTCTGAGGGTGGGCACACATCTCTCCTCTCCAGGTCAAAGTGCTCATGGGAAACATTAACTCATATGTGACAAGGGGACATCTCCTTTTCTGGGAAAAGCCCATAAAGTGACTCACTACAATAGTCATTCTTCCAAACTCTCCTGGAAATGCCTGCTATCTAAAGTTCCTCTCCTGTTTAAATCACAACGTGAGCCGTACTATCTTTCAGAAAAGTCCATCTTTCTCTACTTTGACATTCATAAACAAAAAGGCGTAAGTATTCTTGCTTCTGTTGCTTGATATCACTAGTGAAAAACCTTATCCTTGATTTCTTTATGTATATCAAGAAATATTCTTAAGTAATTTCCATATTGTGTTTTATCTGGGCACGTGGATGTTCTTAGGCTTCGGCATATTATTTCACCTCTGAAGCTCTGCACATAGTCAGTCCTCTCTGTATGAAGATCCCTTCTCCCCACTTCTCCTATTAATTCTTCAGCTCTTATCTACATGTACTTTTCTCCAGATTTCTAGGATATGTGGAAATATATTAAATGTTCTTGCTTTGTGTATACGTATCAATTTTTTCATTACCCTAACCCTCATCATAACTTTCACTTTCTACTTATTCTTCTTTGTAAAACCTATGAGGATGGGGATTTTACTTAATTTGTTCACAACTGTAAGCACATATTGGGCACCTAACAAATACGTTTTGAATAAATAATGAACAGAACAGTAAATCTAATAATGATAGCACCACATCATTCATATATATTAAAGTTGTATGCATTTCAAAGATTATAGCGAAATATATGAAAATCAAATGTTACAGAAGTTACATAATATATACAACTTATTCTCAAATGGTTTCAAAAAATAGTAATAATATGCATATAGAGAAAATGAAAAAACATACTTAAAAATTTTATTTATTGATGAAACTGTCTAATCCTTTTTACAATTTCTTGCTACTTTTTCTGCTATTTTGACATTGATTTGAAATAAGCAATTGAATTTTTAAAATTTTAAAATTCAAAAATATTTTTAAAACTCCTACATTAAATTTTCTTTATATCATCACCATATTATTTGGAAATACTATTAAGTGTTTGTGTGTATACATATAAAAGTTAAACCTCTTCAAAAATGACTTTGAATTATCAGAACATTCCTTTCTATACACATGCAGGACAATAAAAAGACAATATTATTTGTTTTGAAGGAGTTTAGGACATGCCACTCCAAATATGCTACATTGGCATACAGATTATTTTGAGCTTGAAGACACAGGAAGATGGCAAATACAGGGAGAGGCTTTCCTTGAACTCCTGGTATCTGCCTGAAGACAGATTGTCCAAAACAGACTCCATTGTCATCAAGGCTCTCCCTGGCAGTTTCACCAACAAGGGAAGATTGACTTCTATCATAGGAGAGGAGACTAGAAGTCCACACCACACTCAAACACACTTTGTCACAAGCTATCGTACTTCCCATTTTTCTGCTAAGGGCTCATTCATCTTTCCTAAAAGATCATTCACTCTCCTCTAAGTTGCGTAAGCCCCTTTTCTTTTTCCGCTATTAAGATGGTAGAGAAGACTCCAAATCTGTTTTGGAGATTTCATTTTTGTTTTCCTGTGATGTCCCCTTTCTTTCTTTCCTTCTGTTACTCTGCCTGTTGTCAGTTTATTTCATAGACCCATAGAACCTAGCAGTATAGAAGAAAATGTTTTCCTCCCCTACGGTTTCATTACATAGATACAATAAAAAAGTAATCAAAATGTAGAAGTAAAAGGGTTACAAAACAATAAGAAAAGATGTGATTGTCATGATTCTATTCACCAAGTCTTCATGGAACTTGTAGTGAAGTAATCATTGGCATTCTGACAATTAGTTATGTAATCATGAACAAAGTGCTTAACTTCTCCATGAATGAAATATATTTGTTAAATACCAGGACATAATAAGTCCTAGAAATGTTACTTTTCTGATTTATACTTCTCATTTATAACCCATTAGTTCTTAGGATAAGTAATACCCACTCTGCTGAGAATTACTACATAAGATACATATTTTTTTTTACCTTAATGCAGTCTAATTGGAAATAAAAGTTCAAGTACAAACCAGAAAAAAAAAAATAGGATTTCATTAATCAGTCAAGAAATACAGATACAGGAACACACAAAGTAAAAGCCACTACAGATTGTAGGTTGAGAGTCAAGTGGATTAAAACTTTCAAGCAGATCAAAAAAAAAAAAGTCTAGAGATCTGAGAGATCTAGAGATCTGAGACTTTTTCCTGAAATATGGAATACTATGTACTTTTTTTTCAGTATCTTTTCACTGGTGATTTCTGTTAAGTTTAATTATGGCCCTTCTTCAGTACAAAATAAAAAAAAAGTTTTAAAAAAGGTGAGCTCATTATTTGAATTCAGGAAATTTATTTTTTCATTTTTCAGAATTACAGGATCAAATATAGTTACTAATGCAAATAATTATTTGGGGTAATAACTTTGATTCATAAATTTTAAATATTTGGGATATTTGGGATGTTTGGTGCTTAAAATTAACTTAATGAGATTTTATCCTCAATTCTCAAAAATAGTGATGTGTAAACCTCATATTTATTGTGAACACTTGTTAAACTAAATCTTACTACTATAATTTAATTGTTATTCTTTTATATATTATATATTACATTATATTTTATTATATATTTATTACTTTAAAAAATTTAATTTTGGGGTGCCTGGGTGGCTCAGTTGTTAAGCATCTACCTTTGGGTCAGGTCATGATCCCAGGGTCTTGGGATGGAGGCCAGCATCAGGCTCCCTGCTCAGCGGGAGGCCTGCTTCTCCCTCTCCCACTCCTCCTGCTCATGTTCCCTCTCTTGCTGTGTCTCTCTCTGTCAAATAAATAAATGAAATCTTTAAAAAAATTAATTTTAACTCCATCATTCCTGTAAATTTCTCAAAACATAAGAATTTGAATTCTGGCAACATTTGGGGTCTAATCATGGATAATTTTTGGTACGAATTTTCCACTTTAATTGTCCTTGCCATACATGGTGGCAAACTTAATTTTATGCCATGTATATCTAACCTATTCAGAAACTATTTACTTTTTGTGAAGGTTTTTTTTCTTAAGTTAAATTTTATTCACTACTTATTATATACAAAGTCATATAATAAATACATTTATTGAGGAAAATCTTTTATTTTTTTAATTTTTATTTTTTTTTAAGATTCTATTTATTTATTTGAGAAAGAGAGAGATAGAGAGGGAGAGCATGAGCAGGAGGAGGGAGACGGAGGGAAGGAGAAGCAGACACCCCGCTGAGCAGGAAGCCTAACATGGGGCTTGATCCTAGGACCCTGAGGATCATTACCTGAGCCTAAGGCAGATGCTTAACTGACTATGCCACCCAGGCACCCCAAGGAAAATCTTTTAAATAGACCTTTGATATAAAATTATATTTTTATTCCTGCTTTATAAATGAAGAAATCCACCATAGGTCAGGGAAATCCCATAGAGCAGAGTTTGAGTCCGGACATTTAGACTTTAAGAGTCTGTTTTCTTAATTGCTCTCCTCTAGCTGCCTCTCAATACATTCAGAATATTTAGTGTTATAGGCTGAAGATGGGTTACCCATAAATTCTAAAGTCCTTGTGACTATATTTGGAGATAGAGGAGCCCTTTAAGGAGATGAAGTTCTATAGGTGGGTCCTAATCCAACATGACTGGTGTCCTTATAAGAAGAGAAGATTAAGACACAGACAACACAGCCTGAGGGATAATCTTGTGAGGACATAGCAAGAAGGTGGACATCTGCAAGAAAAGGAGAGAGGCCTCAGAAGAAACCAAACCTGCCCACACCTTGATCTTAGACTTCCACCCTCCAGAACTGTGAGAAAATAAAATTGGTTGTGTAGAACACCAAGTCTGTAGTATTTTGTTATGGAAGCCCTAGCAAACTATTATATACAGTCACCTATAATCCTAACTGATAAAAGTTTACATTAACAACAATATCCCCCACATCTTTAATACCTCAGAACATGACAACCAGAATCATTTTACCTTTCAAGCTGTGTGCCCTTGGAAAAATTATATGACCTCTCTAAGTCTCATCCTATCTATTTAATGGGAATAATGATTAAACCCCATAACTAGAAATACTGTGAAAAAAATAAGTGAGATGAGACATGTAAACTTTTAGCTCACAGTGTATTGAGTAGTAAGTGTACAGTATATGTGGTCATTTTTCTTAATCACTAATTACACAATATGTTATTTCATAGGATCAGAATAAATTATCCCTTAATCAGATATAATTATTGCTAATTCAGAAATAAATTAATGTGGGTTTAATCTCTATTTTTAGTGTTTTTTTTCCTAACATTTTTTCATGTATTTTCCTTTTTAGCATTTTTTTCTATATGAAGTTGAAAAAAATCAGTATCGAGAATGTTGGACTAAATTCCACATAATAGATAAAATAACTGAGTAGTGGGTAATATTAATGGATGAGTGAAGAGCATATGTCAGGTCTTTCTCTGACATATGTGCTTTATCTCTCTTTCTCTTTTCTTTTCTTCCTTTCTCTTTTCTTTCTTTCTTTTCTTTCTTCTTTCTTTCTTTTGTTCTTTCTTTCGAAACTCACATATGCAGAATTAAGTTTGTGGCATAATATCAGCATCATTACATCCAAAGCCACCCTCTAATTTATTTTAATTGTGTTTTATTTTTTTCTTTATCCTCTTTTTCTCTAGTCCTATATCTATTTTTAGTATATTGAATGATTTTACAATCCATCCCATTGCCTATTTTCTTATTTAGATGTAAATGTACCCTTGAAAACATGTAGAATGTTTTGTGAAATGGGTGTGTGTGTGTGTGAGAGAGAGAGAGAGAGAGACTTGTGCTGAGTCTTCCATTATATGCATGCACCGCATTTAATTTATCATTTATTCATAGTGAGGGTCATCTGGGTTGCTTGCAGTTCTTCGTTACAATCAAAAATGTTTTGAACTTTCTTATTTGTATAAGTCATCTTTTGCACCCTTGGAGAGTTTCTTTATAACGACTAAGTGGAAAAGCTTCCACCTAACCTTCCTCCCTTCCTCCCTTTCTCCTTCATTTAGGATCACATTCCAGTTGTCGCCTGATGGCTGTGCTAGCGTCCCCTGACTCACTCTCCATTGTCGCTCACAGGTTTTCCACTGATACATTTCTGCCATGATTAATACCATCTTGGTGTTTTCCCTTCAGAGAATACGGACTATACAAACTCTGATAAGTGTTTTTCTTTTTCTGTTTTCTTTTTTGATTAGTTTGTTTTAATTTCAAACATCATTATGTAACCAATTTTTATAATCTTTTCCCTTTTTCTCATGAAATTCTTACTCTTCCTTCATGTTTTAACCTTTTATGTTATATCTGTTAATATGGATAAATAACTATAATTATTTCAAAGCCTCTGTCTGATGGTTCCAATATATAGACCACTGATCTTTGGGCTAGTTCTTTTCGTTGATTTATTGCTTAATAATTAATTATTTTTCTTTTTCTTTTACTAACTTCTAATTTTTTATTAAATGGGAAAATCTGTGTAAAAAAGAATATTAGAACTTAGATAAATATAATTTATGTCTGGAAAAAGATACCTCTCTCCTTCTGTCTGGTTGTTAGCATAGGAGTTGGAGTCAACCTAATTAGCAATTGGGTTTGAGTTTTGTGCTGCTATAGTTAGTTATCTCAGTACACCACAGACTTCAGATGACTCCATCGGGGGAGGATCTGTGTTTATTGTGCAATTTAATGTGGGGTCTAGAATTCTGTTTTGTTTTGTTTTTTTCCTCAGTGTTCTTGGTCCACTCTCAGATTTCAGGAGTACCTGAACACCTGCAGCACATGTTTGATCACTCTCCTCTTCCAGCAGTTAATTACCACTCTTTTAGTTGACCCAGAGCCCTCAGTGGGATAAGAGTGTTATTGGTTCTCCTATTCTTGTCACTTTCTATCAGACCCTGTTTACCTGAGACTCTAACTTCCTGTCCTCTTCCTCATGAAAGTATAATTCTTCCTTGTACTGGTCAAGAGTCCTGTGTATGAGCATGTATTCTGGCTCTACCCCAGCAGCAAGCAAAATTGCTTTGAATCAAATGAAGGATCCTCTACATTAGTGGGTTTCCTGCCCTTTCTCTTGAATCAGTGCAAGAAGGATGGGAGAAGGGAGATCTTCCTCTTCCCCAGCATCTGTGGAGCTTTGGGTAAGAGACATAAGGGAGTTTGTAGCTCTTTCCTTAGTGCCTGAGGGTTTTTGCTTTTATCCTCTCCCAGTGGTAGTGGATGTTTTTTCTGGGACCATGAAGTAAAAGATTTTCTTTTTATCTCCCCAAGGAGAAGATGACTTTTGCTTTGCATGAGAGAAGATTCCAGTACATGGAACATTATTTAGTCCTGTCCCCTAGCATCAGCCAATTACTACCTCATGCTTGCATGCAGTTTACTTTGTATCTGTGTTCATGTCAACCACTTCTTCCTCCCACCATCTGCCAATAGTGTAACATCCAATATGTTCTGTATCTCCTCAAGGTGCTTGTCATCCTTTAAATTCAGTTCATATGCCTGCCTTATGATCTCAGCCATTTGTAAAATGTCTAATAGGTTAAAATGGTTATAATTGTGTAATTTACATGGCTTTTGTTCTTGGTATGGGAGAAACATCCATCTATTGTGGCTTTCTAAGTAGAAGCAGGACTCAGACTTATTTTTGATATTGCAAACTCTGTAATTGACTGTGCCACTCAATATAACTAAGATCATAAAAGCTCATAACAATAATGAATCTTGACAATTATTTATGCTTTTAAAAATATTTTGTTTTAATATTTTACTTCTATTATAATGCCTATTCTCAATTTTCTTCTATTTCTACTATGTCATTAACTTGGCATGTAGATTTATTCTAATATTTTTAACACTTTTTGTGATATGAAGTGGGTTAAAGTTTTTTTTTTAAGATTTTATTTACTTATTTGACAGAGACAGACACAACTAGAGAGGGAACACAAGCCGGGGGTGTGGGAGAAGGAGAAGCAGGCTTCCCGCGGAGCAGGGAGCCCGATGCGGGCCTCGATCCCAGGACGCTGGGATCATGACCTGAGCCGAAGGCAGATGCTTAACGACTGAGCCACCCAGGTGCCCCAATGGGTTAAAGTTTTAAAATATATATCATAACTGTCCACTTTGCTTTACAAGCGAGAGAGAAGAGGCACAAAGAGGTTGGGTAATTTATCTAGATACATGTTGGATTGATGGGTACAGCTCAATTTGTAGCTCAACTAATCCAATACTAGTATTTGTGCATACCTTGGAAAATTTGTCAAATTAGGTCAGGCTGACTCAAAGTCTGTTTCCATGAGTAACTTAGAAGCCTCTCAGGTGTGTACTTAAACCAAGAGTAGAGAGTGAAGCAAACACATTTGATCTAGTAATAAAAGTTTAGTCATCAGAGACAGAGGATGAGGAGAGTTTAGCATAATCTTTGTAACTCAAATTTATCTTTAGACTCACTCCCTCAAGGGAGATGGGTGATTCCTTCAAAATCTTAAGGCACCAGTCCAAGATTATACTGAAGGGCACAAGCACAAGCTCTTAGATCTAGTGTATTTAAAAACCAAAGCATTGATGTCTCCAATATTTTTCAAGTGTATTTAAAAACCAAAGCATTGACGTCTCCAATATTTTTCAACTTCTGCTGAAAAAGTGGTAGCAATTTCCTTTACAGTTCTATATTGCTATATATAAAGTTTTGTATCATATATAACTCTGATATGATCTTTTTATCTTCCATCCAATAGATGATCAAAAAATATTTATTGAATAATGAATGCATTGAATAAACTCTATATCTCCCAGTCATCTACCTCTGATGAATACAGACCACATTATCCTAAGACCACTCTCTCTTGATTTAGTTCTTTTTTTAAAATATTTTTTATTGTTATGTTAATCACCATACATTACATCATTAGCTTTTGATGTAGTGTTCCATGATTCGTTGTTTGTGCATAACACCCAGTGCTCCACACAGAATGTGCCCTCTTTAATACCCATCACCAGGCTAACCCATCCCCCCAACCCCCTCCCCTCTAGAACCCTCAGTTTGTTTTTCAGAGTCCATCGTCTCTAATGGTTCGTCTCCCCCTCCGACTTACTCCCCTTCATTCTTCCCCTCCTGCTATCTTTTCCTTTTTCTTTTTTTTTCTAAAAATATGGAATGCTTCACGAATTTGCGTGTCATCCTTGCGCAGGGGCCATGCTAATCTTCTCTGTATCGTTCCAATTTTAGTATATGTGCTGCCGAAGCGAGCACTCTCTTGATTTAGTTCTTGAACTACATATTCCTTAAGTGTACTTCATTATGATTCGACAACATATCTCAACCCCAACAGTATATGCACACTACACACTCATGAATTCTTGTTCCCCATGTGTCTATGCCTGCGTTTGTTTCTCTTTCTTCACAATTGACTTAGAATCCAAGCACAAATTATTCACAATAATTAATTTTTGTTCACTCTCATTTCACCCATTCCTATGATTCTTAACAAAGGATAGGAGAAATGGGATGTGTTTGTGTTGAATGAAGGTGACAGTGGCTATAAGTAAAAGCCAAAAAAACTTATTTCCTAAAAGTTTTTTGTAAGATATTTCAGAATAAGCATGCAAGCTTTTGGTACCCCTGAGGATAAAAACAACACTCAAGCAGAGAGAGGAAAACTGCCAGCTTCTATAAGATTCACAAGTTGACTTTATCAAACTAAGGCCTTTAAAAAGCACAAACAACAGTAGATACTGACAGTAGCAATGATGATACCGAGAGGATGCCTGACAATAAATAGTTTAGTGGGAGGGACAGAACCCACTAGAATGGCCTCAAATATGGGCACTTATCGGAAGGAGCAGCTGTTACTAGAGGTTGCCAATGTATTGAAGAAAGATAAAGTTGAAAGATAGATAATTTCTGTTCACATCTAAAACATGTCTTGGGAATGCTTAGAATTAACTGGACTGTGGAAACAAAATTTGAGGGTACTGAAAGCCTTACAATAGATATTGAAGAAATTACCAAGAAATATAAATTCACAAATGGTTAAAATAAGAAGCATAATCAGGACATTAAATAAGATGTATTAGCTATGTATTTTTTGTTCTTACTATAACTTAATCTTGTTAGTTGTAAGAGTTAGTGGTATAAGATTTTCACTCTCCCTATCATTTTCAGTAATATTGTTCCTTATAACCTTTCTTTTTTCCCACCATAGCACTTATGCTTATGATAAAAATAATATTAATATTTTTGAAGAAGTAAAAAAATGTTAGAACTGGAAAGGACTTTGAATATCATCTCATGACATCACCTCGTATTATAAAAAGATAATTTGAGCAATGTGCAATCCAAGGCACCCATCTGGTAGTTGAGCAAAAATTAATAATAGAAAGTCATACTGTCCAAATATGGTGACATTACATTGTAAATTTGAAATACTGTACCCTTTTAGAATAGCTATTTTTGACATGAGAATCAGTCTCAGAATCTAGATTTTACATAAAAGAGAAAAAAAATTAAAGTTGCCAAAAACAATAAGATACCCCACAAAAAGAACAAAAAAGGATAAGAAAATCTATATCACATCCCCACAGGCCGTATTTACAAAGGAAATGTTTGAGAGCCAATTCCATGACTCCTAAACTCCATTATGCATTTTGAAAATATAAAATAATTGTGATGGTGTGGAGAGAAGAAGTTGAATTTGTGAGGATATTTATTTGGAGATTTGTTGCTGCACTGTACATTTCCTGAGGGGAGAGAGTTTTCAGTAATTCCTTTACCTTAAGCTTAGTGATGGGGTTTTGAGAGAGCCACTCAGAGACTTTGAAGTGGGTTCCTTGCAGGTAAGAGGCCAAGAAAACTGAGATCCTATTCATGCATGAGAAAAAGAAAGAGGGGAAAAAAAAAGCTACAGTGTATCCTGAAGCAGTAGGCTATAGGTAATTGTGTTAAGGCCAGGCTGAACTCCATAATATTCTTGGATCAAATGATGTGTGTGTGTTTCCTAGGCATCATTGGTGCCCCATGCAAAAGAGCAAATGAATCTAGAACCACTTAAAATTCTTTCAAATGGACCATCAAAGAGATTGAAGGGAATCTAGCATCGTGAAGCTGGGTGGAGTTGAACACCAGCGAGCCAGCAGCCGAGGTTGATCCTGTGAGTCTGAGGAATAGAAAACATTGTCAAGAGTAAAAAGTTCCTGCCAATGGGATTTCCCCAAGAACACTCTAAAAGAAACAAGCTGTAAAGACAAAGTTAACCATATTCCAGCTCTAGAGTATATGAAACCACCCACTCAAGTAAGAAGTGCCTAATTTCTCTTTATTCACCACCTCTCTCAGCCAGTTAGAACAGAAACAGAGACTACATAAAGTGAAGGGGGGAAAAGAGAGCAATAATAAAATGAAAGAACCTAATGAGACAATGGCAAAATATTTAAATAGACAATTCACACACACACACACACACACACACACACGACATGAAAAGTTTTTTCTTAAATGGATTGTGTTTTTCGTGTCATTTTCCAAATATCTTGGAGTAGCCCAAGTATTTTTACACTTTTTTCTAGAAGTTTTGTGATTTTACAAAGTACCTTAAGGCCTCCAAATCAATTTGAATTAATTTTTGTATATGGTACAAAGTATGGCTCAAGGGATTTTGTTGTTTATTCATATGGGTATTCAATTTTCCCAGCACAATTTTTGGAAAAGCCTGTGTTTTCTGTACTGAGTTGCATTGTAACTTGTTGTACAATCAGTTGATTAGGCATATGTGCCTCTATTTCTTGACTTTGTTTTATGTTTCATTGACATATTTGTCTACTTGATGCCAATATTGTTGTGTCTTGTTTAATGTCACTTTAATGTCTTGAAATCAGGTAGTGTAAGTTCTACAATTTCGTTCTCTATTTCCAAAGTTATTTGGCCTATTCTGTGTCCTTTGCATTTCCATATGAGTGCTAGAATTATCTGGCAAATTCCTCTAAAAACCTTTCTGGAATTTTGACTGGTATTATGTTGAATCTATAGATCCACTTGGGGAAAAATGGCATTTAAAAATTTTGGATCTTAGGGTGCCTGGGTAACTTAGTCGGTTGAGCATCCAGCTCTTAGTTTTGGCTCACTTCATGATCTCAGGGTCCTGGGATCAGGCCCTTGTTTCAGGCTCCCTGCTCAGTTGGGAGTCTGCTTGAAGAATCTCTCCTGCTGCCCCTTCTCCAACTCTCCCTTTCTCCCTCTCTCAAATAAATAAATAAATATTTTAAATAAATTTAAAAAAGGAAAATTTGGGGTCTTCTGATCCAAGAAAATGCTTTGTCTACTTTTTGTTTATATATATTTTTAACCTCTTTTAGCAATGCTGTGCAGTTTTAAGCATTTAGGAATTTCACATATCATTTATCTATGTAATAGCACATATTTTTGATGTTACTATACATGGTATTTTTTTATTTTCAATTCCTTGTTGCTGGTATATAGAAACAAAGTATTTTTTATATTGATCTATGTCCTACAGCCTTGCCAAACTCACTATTACTTCTAGTAGTTTTTTTGTAGATTCTACTGGATTTTCTATGTAGACTACTATGTCATCTGCATGTAAAGACCATTTAATTTGTTCATTTTTAGTCTGGATTCCTTTCGCTTTCTTTTCTTTACTTACTGCATTAGCTAGAACTTCCAAGGGGGAGGGGAGAAAAAAAATAAAAGCATAAACGAAGTGGTAAAAATGGCATTCTTGCCTTATTTTTTGATCTTAGGAGGAATGCATTCAGTATCTCACCATTAAGTAAGTTAGTTACAGCTTTTTTGTAGTTGCCCTTGATCAGGTAAAGAAAATTCCTTTCTATTTCTGATTTGCTAAGAGTTTTTATCAGACATGATTGTGTCTAGTGATTTTTCTGCATCTACTGAAATGATCACATGACCTCTTTTTGCTTTTAGTCTGTTAATAAGATAAAGTACATCTATCAATTTTTAGACATTAAACCAACCTTGAATTTCTTGACTAAATCCCACCTGATCATAATATACTATCCTTTTTTATATATTGTCATATTTGATGTGTTAAAATTTTGTTGAGACCTTCTGCATCCATGTTCATTAGAGATTACCATCTACACTTTTCAGGTTTTTGTCTGCTTTTGTTTCAGAGTAATGTTGGGCTTAAATACTGATTTGAAGGGACACAGGCATCCTGATGTTTATAGCAGCAGTATCAACAATAGCCAAATTGTGGAAACAGCCCAAATGTCCATCGACTGATGAATGGATAAAGAAGAGGTGGTGTGTATATATATATATATATATATATATATACACACACACATATATATATATATAGAACGTCATAAAAAAGAATGAAATCTTGCCATTTGCAATGATGTGGATGGAGCTAGAGAGTATTATGCAAAGTGAAGTAAGTCAGTCAGAGGAAGACAAATACCATATGATTTCACTCATATGTGGAATTTAAGAAACAAAGCAGATGAACATAGGAAAAAAAAAAGAAGAGAGGCAAACCATAAATCAGACTCTTAACTATAGAGAACAAACTGAGAGATGCTGGAAGGGAGGTGGGTGGGAGGATGGGCTAAATGGGTGATGGGTATTAAGGAGGGCATTCGTTATAATGAGCACTGGGCGTTATATGTAAGTGATGAATCACTAAATTCTACTCCTGAAACTAGTATTAACACTATGTGTTAACTAACAGGAGTTTAAATCAAAACTTGAATCAAAAAGAAACAAAATATATATAGAATGCCATGAAGTACAATTCATCTTCTTCCATTTTGAGAGAAGTGTTGCCTATTATTCTTCCTTAGGTGTTTGTTAGAATTTCTCAGTGAAGTCGTTTTTGTTCTGGAGATTTTCTGGGAAAAACATTTTAAACAACTAATTAAATATATTGCATAGATTGGGTATATTTATGTTATCTATTTTTTGTCTAGTAAACTTTGATAGTTTGTGTCTTTCAAGGATTTGGTCATTTCTCTAAGTTGTTGAATTTCTTGATATGAAGTTGCTAATAATATTCTTATATTACTCTTAATATCTGGAAAACCTATAGTGATGTCATCATTCTTATTCTTGATATTAGAATTTCCATCTTCTCTCTCTCACTTTTTCTCTCTTTTTCCTCAATATCTTTACTTGTTTATATATTCCCTAAACCTTCACAAGGAACCAACTTCCCCTTCCTTTTTTGTCTATTTTTTGCTGATTTCCACTCTGATCTTTATTACTTCCTTTTCCTACTTGCTTTTGTTTTATTTAATGTTCTTTCACAAAAAACTTAAGGTGGAAAATAAAGCTATTAATTTGAGAAGCTTCTTTTGTTACAATACATGCATATAATGCTATACATTTCCCTATTGGTCATAAATTTATTTGCATCTCACAACTTTTGAAATATGTTGGAATGATCATTTCATTTAGCACAAAGTACTTTCTAATTTGCTTTCTCTTAATCTTCTTCTTTGACCCATGAGTTGTTTAGAAGTGTGTTATTGAGTTCCAAAGTGTTGGAGAGTTTCTCGACATCTTTTGATTAGTAACTTCATTCCACTTTTGATCACAGAACATATTTTGTATGACTCAAATCGTTTTAAATTAGTGCAACTTGTTTTATAGCACACAGAATCATCTATCTTGACAAATACTTCATTGTGCACTTGAAAGTATGAATTGTATTAAAATTTTATTTTACTAAACTTTTTAAAACAAAACTACTTTTCTTAAATGAAAATTTTATTTTATTAAAATACATATTTTATAAAGTATGTATTCTGCGGTTGTCAGTGATGTATTCTATATATGTCAAATGGGTTAATTTTGTTGACAGTGTTGTTCAAATTTTTATATACTTTGGTTTTCTGTTACCTTTTTCTATCCATTTATTAAGAGACGTATGATGAAATATTCAACTATAAGTATGGATTGGTCCATTTCTCAAAGTTCTTTTAGTTATTGCTTCATTTATTTTGGAAGTGTTATTAGCTACATAAACTTTTGAAATTTTTAGTCCTCTTGATGATTATCTAAATCTTTTACCATTATGTGCTAAATCTTGTTAACACTTTTAATATCCTTTATCTGAAATCAATTTTGATATTAATATAGCCACTTTGGTCTTTTAAAATTAGTATTAGTCTGATGTATCATTTTCCATCCTTTTAATTAACATATTTATGTTTAATATTAAAAGAATAGTTTTTTAATATTGTCAGTACTTGATTTTTAACATATCTGATAATCTTTTTTAATTTACTTTCAGTATGATTATAAATTCCATTGCCTTTAAGTCTATCAGTTTTCTGTTTTTGATTTGTTCCACTTGTTCTTTTTTTCACTTTTCACTCTTTTGATATCTTTTTTTGGAGTTTTTTTTTTTTTTTTTTAGAATACCATTCTAGGTTTTTTGTTGACCAAATAGATATAACTGTGTTTCAATATTCTAGTGATAACTTAAGGATTTATTGTATACATCTATAAGTTATCACAGCCAACATTTAAGTATACTGAAGTAACTTCAAGTTGTACTCTTTTACACATACACAAGATGTGTAAGAAATATACAATGGTATACTTTAATTTCTCTCTTGATCATTGTGTTATTATTGCCATACTGTTCTACACAAGCACACATGATCTATCTATGTATATATACATAAAATTATGAACCATGTATACATATATTGTTATTATTTTTGCTTTAGATAGTAAAATATCTTTAAGGAGATTTAAATAATACTATAAAATATTACTATATATTCACATAGTTACCAATTCCAATGACCTTCATTCTAGTATAAATTTCATCTGATAATATTTTCCTTCTGCTTGAATAATTTATTTGAATATTTATTATAGTATAGTCCCACAAGTAGTAAGTTATTTCAGATTTTGTGTATAGAAAGTCTTAAATTTTGTTTTTGAAAACTATGTTTTCTTGGTAAAAATGTCTAAATTGAGTTTTTCATTCTTTCAGTAGTTTAAAAATGTTGTTTTGTTGCCTATTGCTTACATTGTTTCCAATGAGAAATCTGCTAACATTTCGTTTCTCTTCGGTATACAATATGCTGCCAACATCCTTATGTTTTTTTCCTCATATTTATGATCTCTTTTTTTTCCATCTGGCTGCTTTCAAGACTTTCACCTCATCACTGGGTTTAAGCAACTTTATTATGATGTGAGTTACTATAGTATTCTTCATGTTTCTTGTAGTTGGGTTCCATGAACTTTTTGTGTCTGTAGATTTATTATTTTCCCCACATTTGGAAAAATTTTGGATATCTTTCTCCAAATAATATTTTCTGTTTCCCCCTGTCTCCTTTAAGAACACCAGTTACATGTATATCTGACTATTTGAAGTACTGATGTTCTATTCATTTTGTTTAGTTTTGTTTCCCCCCCGAGTGTTTACCTCTGGCTAGTTTCTATTACTACAAGTTTACTAGTTTTTTCTTCTCCCACTTCTAATCTGCTGTTAATCTCATCCAGTGTACTAGTCTCTTTAGATATTTTAGTTTTTATTTCTAAGGGTTCAATTTGGGATTTCTTTCTTTCATGTCTCTACTTAACTTATTTATTTAATATTTCGTTTAGCCTTTTTACATTTGGGGGATATTTATGATAGCTGTTTAAAAGTTCTTGCCTTTTTTTTTTTCCCCAGCCTTGTCCATTCTGGGCCAATTTTAAAGGAGAGTTTGTATTCTTATTAGGAGTAGTATTTTCCTGCTTCTGTCGTGCTTCATAGTACCCTTTGGTCCTTGTCCTGGGTTCCCACACAAGAGCTTCAAACAACCCTTAGAATCTACTGAGCAGGAGTGATAAGAGAGTCTTTTGATGCTAATGAAATGACTGTGCCCGGGGTCCAGTGTTAGCTTCAAGGTGGGGCTGACCTCCAGAAAAAGCAAAATACGACTAGAGGATTGGATCTTTCAGCTCCAACCCCTTACCTCCTCCAGGGAGAGGAGAGAGGCTAGAGATTGAATTAATCACCAATGGCCAACAATTTAATCAACTGTGCCTAACTAAGGAAACCTCCACAAAACCCCTAAACTATGGGTTTGGGACGCTTCCAGATTGTTGAACACAACCGCATGCCAGGGGATGGTACACCGTAAATAGGGTCAAAAGCCCCTGTACTTGGGATCCTTTTGGACCTGACCCTATGTAGCTCTTCATCTGGCTGTTCGTTTCTATCCTTCATACCATTTTTTATAATAAACCAGTAAACATAAGTGAAGTGTTTTCCTGAGTTCTATAAATCATTACAGCAAGTTATCAAATTGAAGAGAGGGTTGTGGGAGCTTTCAATTTATAACTGGTTGGTCAGAAGTGCAGGTGAAAACCTGGGACTTGCAACTGGCATCTGAAGTGGAGGGCAGACTTATGGGACTGAGTTCTTAACCCACAGAGTTGGCTAACTCCGGGTATTTAGTATCAGAATTGAATTAAACTGTAGGACACCCTGTTGATGTCTGGAGAATTGGAGCATTGGTTGTTGATGTGGAAAAAACCCACACAATTAATGTCAGAAGTGCTGCGAGTGAAACATTTTGTAGACCTTCCTATGACATAGCTAAATTCAATAATAACTAAAAACATCTTTATAGAAAGATGGCTTTGCTAAATTAGGACTAATAATATCCAGCCAAACATGCTGAGGAAGACACGGAAATAAAAATGGGTAACAAAACTGTATTTGTTATTAAATGGGGGAATTGGTATTAAGACCCAAGTTTAGAGAAAATGTTTCTTAATTCATTATATTTTAAGTTCAGAGAGATCCGGACACATCTTTGTATGGGCTAACTGAAGGTTATCATTTCTGCAGAACCAATATTCCTCTCTACACTCACAGATAATGCTAGAGAAGAACAATAGGAGAAAGAGTAAAGACAGTGGAGTGAGTATACATGAAGGGAAGGCAGGGACCCTCCATAGGAACTGTTCATAAAGCTTAAGAGGAAACAATGTAGTGGTACAAGTTAGTATTATTTCCTCTACTCCACTTAAGTTTCTGGATAAACGTTCTATAGGCTAAACCCATCTAATTCTACTATCCAGAAACCCAACCCATTTGACAAGCAGTTACAGCTAACTGGGGACAGGACAGCAACCTCTCCTTGATCAGTTTAGTAAGTAGAAAATGTGCCTCTTTATCCCTTCCTGGGGTATATGCTGGTAATATTTGCTGGAAAAAGAGGAAGGAGAAAATGTGGCAGAAAATTCATGTGTGGTGAGGTAGGAGGTTTAAATGTAATATGAGATAGAAAATTTAGGGTCACCTGGGTGGCTCAGTTGCTTAAGCACCTGCCTTCGGTTTAGGTCATAATCCTAGGGTCCTGGGATCGAGCCCCACATCTGGTTCCCTGATCAGCCGGGAGCCTGCTTCTTTCTCTCCCTCTGGCGCTCCCCCTGCTTGTGCACTTTTGCTCTCTCTCTCTCAAGTAAATAAATAAAGTCTTAAAAAAAAGAAAGAAAGAAAGAAAGAAAGAAAGAAAGAAAGAAAGAAAGAAAGAAAGAAAGAAAGAAAGAAAGAAAGAAAGAAAATTTAGAATGACTTGACTAAGTCTTAGAGGTGGCAATGAGATTTTTTTCTAACGGAACAAATATTGAAAAGTCATGGTTTCAGACTGAAATACCATGAAAAAGCCTGATTCCATATAGGAAAAAGGAGGTTTAGATAGATCATGGTGGGTATATATTACATTTTTTAAAGTAATTTCTTATTTATTTATAAACAAATGAATCAAAAATCTTCTATAGGGCGCCTGGGTGGCTCAGTTGGTTGAGCAACTGCCTTTGGCTCAGGTCATGATCCTGGAGTCCCAGGATCGAGTCCCGAGTCAGGCTCCCTGCTCAGTGGGGAGTCTACTTCTTCCTCTGACCCTACCCCCCTCTCATGCTCTCTCTCTCTCTCTCTCATTGTCTCTCTCTCTCTCTCAAATGAATAAATAAAATCTTAAAAAAAAAATCTGTAAATGGGTTGTCTGTGTGTGTGTGTGTGTGTGTGTGTGTGTGTGTGTGGTTGGTATGATTCCAACTGCTAGGAAAACATATCATCAAATCAATCTTGTGTTCTCCTTTATAGAAATACCATATTCCAAATAATGATAATTCATAATCCACACTCAAAATATATCTATTTTTTATCTCAATAAACTTCATAATAGTAGCATCATTTATTCACTTTATTAACCATTATACTATACCAGATATTACACACATAGTATTTTAAAAATTTATTACAAGTAGATTGGTGTCTTTTTCTAGGTATCTCTTAGAATCAACAGTTATAAACTATGCAACACCATTAAACACACACTTAAATAGAATTTTCTATCTCAAAGTTTTAAAGGCTTTACTATGAAAGAACTTTGAAATCCTTTCAACAGAATTTCCCAGTCTTTGCTATTTATTAAAAGCATTGAATGAGTTACTATTTTTATAGCTGTCCTACATGCAAAAATAAGTTTTGAGATGCAGATAATAAAGAAGCATAAAAACAATTAACAAATAAAAGGTTATAACTGGTGGAATAATAGTCCAAGATTTAATTCTTTCCATCATTTTGATTAAAAAAAAAAAAAGTTGAAAAATCCAAGAAAAAGGAGAATAATGTTAAGGCTGAGGAAAAAGAAAACTAAGTGCTAAATAAAAATATATTTAAAGAATAAAAGAAAACAGTTGAATAATAGTTGAAATAATCAGCAAGAGTCTCAAATTATCAAAAATATGGAAATTATAATATATATGTGTGTGTGTGTGCGTGTACATATGTGTATGTGTGTACAAATTCCACAACTTATATACAAATCGCCCAAGTATATTTTGTTGTAGGCTTGTCAGTCAAGCAAAAATTGCCAGTGGATGCAAAATCTTGAACAAAATTATTTCTCTCCTTATAAGATCCAATAAATATATATACTGGTTGGATTATCTAAGTAGTTATTTAATTAACATTGAGAAATGCACAAAGACCAAATAAATGCAGGAAATATGTGATTCGTATTGAGAAGAAACAACTTGAAATAAGACAGACACTGGCATATGGCAGAGTTAGAGAGTGACATATTTCACATCCAGAGGGATCAAAACAGGAGTATGACTACTTCTGAGATATGGATAAAAATGCAAATGGAACCATTGGACTAAATCCTGGGAGTAAGATAAATAATCTAGAAGATACAGATGTCAATTTGGACAGTAAAGGTGATTAGTGTGATTTGATAATGGAAAAGAGACAGCAAAGGCAGAATCTGAAATCTTCTACATTCAGGTTCTGTGACATGTTGTTATTTGACTCAATTAACTTAAATTATTGAGATATAACTGAATAAGTTATATCATAAAGTAAGACTCATCCAACCACATGCCACTTAGTAAAGAAATTCAGATTTTTCTTAACTATAAATTAAGAGTTAATGGGAATCTGTAAACAACATTTGATCTCAGGACCACAGCTTTCTCTTTTGTTAAGAAAGACTAACGGCTTAAAATGGCATCCTGCCTCACTGGTTAAACAACAGAATGAGACCAGAACCGTGAATTCTAATTTTAGGTAAAGATCCATCTCACATTAGGTGAGGCAATTAGCTTTGATTTCCTTGAATATAAAATGGAACAAGTAATACCCAATTACCTTCTGAGAATACTATAATGAGAAACTCAAGATGCATATTTATAAAAAAAAAACCTCAAAAATATAAAGTTCTAGATAACATATATAAAAGGTATTTTAAAATTCGTCAATCACTTGTAAAATATGTTGCTAGTTTTATGCTACATTATTGAACTTGTAACATCAAATGATGTGTGAATGTGTGAAAGTTGTCTTCACCTTTCTAGATAAGATGACTATGAGGCAAATTAAATTATTCAAAGAATTTTAGAGTTGCAAAACTTAACACAAAATGACATTGGCCTGGAGATAGAAAAATTGACCAACGGAACAGAAAAGACTGCAGAAAAAGACCCACACATACACAGTCACTGAATTTGTCAAATAATTACTCTAGTACAGTAAAGACAGTCTTTTTAATAATGACTAGACAATATTTACAAGTATAAACTAAAATCAGGTATGATTGGATTATGGACCTAAATGTAAAATGTAAAGCAGTTATACTTGTGGAAAACAGCCAGATATCTTCATGAGTTTAGGAGTAGTCAGAGATATATTGCACATTACAAAATAAATATTAACCTTAAAGGAAAAGATTGACAATTTGGACCACATTAAAATTAAGAACTTCCACTTGTCAAAAGATTCTATTCAGAGAGGAATAAGTAACCCACAGAGTTGATAAAATATTTGCAGATCATATCTGATGAAGAATTCATATCCAAAAAACATAAAGAACTCCTAAAATCAATGAACAAAATAAACAAAAAATAGGAAAATGGGTAAAGTAATTAGTCCTACAGTTCACAGAAAAGGTTATCCAAGGGACTGCTAACCATGTAAAATGGTACTCAATCTCATTGGTCATCAGGTAAATGCAAATTAGAACCACAGTGGAATAATTTCCACCAAGATTGCTAAAATTTAATACTATTGTGAGCTGAATTATGTCCCCCCAAATTCATATATTGAATTCCTAATCCCCAGTACCTCAGAATATGACTATTTGGAGATAGGGTCTTTAAAGAGGTAAGTGATTAAGTTAAAATGAAGTGATTAGGACAAGGCCTAATCCAGTATCACTCATATCTTTATGAGAAGAGGAGATTAGGACATAGACACACATAGACAGAGGAGAGACCTTGTGAAAATACGAAAGAAGATGGCCAGGTACAAGCCAAGGAGAAGAAACCAAGTCTGTGGACACTGATCTCAGACTTCCAGACTCCAGGACCATGAGAAAATTAATTCTCTTGTGTAAGCCACATAGTCTGGTATTTTGCTATGGTAGTACTGGAAAACTAATATAATGACAAATCAACTGTTGGCAAGGTTGTGGAAAAAACTATATTTTCACAGAGTTGATGAGAGTGCAAAGTGGCACGATGACTCTGGAACACTTTTAGTAATATCCACTAAAGCAGAAAGCATATCCTATGATCTAACTCTTTCACTCCTGAAGTATAAAATGTTCACAATGAACGTGTACAATAATATTCATAACAGAGCCAGTCATAATAGCCCAAATATGTAACAACCCAAATGTACTCATTAGTACATTTGTACTCATCAGTACTCATTATCAGAATGAATGAATCAGTTTTTCTCTTATTATAGACTTCAATATTACCTTACAACCTATAACTTTTAGGAAAATGGAGAACTGTCAAATGAGAATAATTTGTGGATTAGCCTAAATTATAAATAAAGATAAGAAGAACCCAATTTAGCAAGCATTTAGTAATATTAATTGGATGTTTTGAATTAACACTTCAGTTTAGCAGATCACAATGATCTCTGCAACACAGTTTGATAGAAAACCACCATATCAGAGGAAGAAAAATGTCATTGTTTATTTCTTCTCAAAGTAGTTCTCTCTTATTATGTAAGTACAGATTGCATAACTCCACGTCTTTCTCAAAAATTAAATTTTTTAAGCAATGTTATTTGAGGTCAGTTACTCATATTAAAATTAATTGTTTATTTCTTCTCAAAGTAGTTCTCTCTTATTATGTAAGTACAGATTGCATAACTCCACGTCTTTCTCAAAAATTAAAATTTTTAAGCAATGTTATTTGAGGTCAGTTACTCATTTTAACTTAATCACTTACCTCTTTAAAGACCCTATCTCCACATTATAAAATGGTGGAACAAAGCATGGCCCTTGCTTCTATTAAAGCTTCTGTTGAAACAAAACTGTTTTGTTTTTGCTTATAATCTGTATAATCATTCAGTGTGATTTACTTATTTTTAAAAGATTTTAATTATTTATTTATTTTAGAGAGAGAGAAAGCACAGGGGAAGGGGCAGAGGGAGAGAGAGAATTTTAAGCCACCGCTGTGCTGAGCAAGAGCCCACCGCAGGGCTCAATCCCAGGACCTTGAGATCATGAACTAAGCCGAAGTCAAGAGCTGGATGCTCAACCAACTGAGCCACCCAGGTGCCCCATTACTCAGTATGATTTAGATACTATTTCCTCTTTATAGTCCAGACAAATGTGACATGGATTATTTGACAGAAAATTACTTTCTCCAATTCTACATATATTGTCCAAAACAAATCTTGTTCTTTCTACCAGTGGATCCTATATCTCATTTGTTTCTTTAAAGATATTATGCAGGATGTTTTATTAACACAGACACAAATTCTACATATGTTTGGAATGAAAATTTCCCTCTCTAAGGAGTCCTATTAAAATACTCTAGCCTAACCATTTGCTTCAGGACTTATTGGACATTCATAGCTGGCTGATTTGTTTCTTCATTATGAACACTCTACCATAAGCACTCAGACTGTCCTTTTTCCCCTTCATCAGAATTGGTCCATGACCTGCTTGAAAGCATTTCCATGGAGCTACAGATAAACACAGCAGGTCACCTTCCACTGACTTACTATTTTTTATTAGGATTTGAAATCATCACCATGGAAGAATACCCACCAGGTTATCTTGTTAAATCAAGATCAAGATTTAACTCAGTAAGACACTCTTATCTGGTTCCCAACTTGCTAACTTCTGTCATTTTCATCTGTTTTGTTTCTTTTGCACTTAAATCTCTAGCTCATAGACCTTTTATCTGATTTTTTTCTGTCCTTTGGGCACTTCATCAACTTCTTTTACTACAACTCGATCATTTTGTTTCTATTTTTACGCTTTGTTATTGTTGTTGGTCTTTCAGAGTATAAATTGGAAATACTCCAGGAATGTTGGATATTTCCATGCATCTGTGTCAATATTTTATGAATCACGATGCATTGAAAAAGCAGAAGACCAAAAGTCTGTGTGATTAAGCAGCTAGTATTATATGTTTAGCATATGGCTCTATCCCAGACTGTAATATTTATGTAAACATGATCATCTCTGTCTTGTTCATGATGATATCTCTAACTACCTCAGTGCCTGTCACATAAATGGTGCTCAATAAATGTTTGTAAATGGATTCTGTTTGCTTGCTTTTATTTGGCAATCATACGGCACATTTATACTTCAAATATTCTTAGTTATCCATTTGCATATTGATTATTTAAATCTCTGACTAAAATAATTCCAACTGAAATGTGACTTTTGAATGGTCTTCTGGTCAGACTACAGAACTTAAATAATGGGATTCTACAATTTTATTTCTCGTTAAAATCTATATCTTTTCTTCTAAAATATAATTCCTAATAAAATAAGAGAAAAACACATCATTTTCTATCCATCATTTCAACCTCTTATATAAAAGAAAAAAATAATTCTCAAAGAATTAACAATGACATTGGAGGAAATTATGGATGAAAACGTGAGTTAAAACAAAACTGCCTGAAAAATCCTGGTTTACATTAACATGGAAAAATATCATTTGCAAATATAAAAGTGTGGCCCTGAAAGGAGTGGTGTCTCTCCTCATTGACCTATAATGAAAAAATGCAAGGACAAAACTTTCAGTAATTTGTCAAACAGAACTACTTCTAACTTCTTTTGGAAAATTGACCTAGGCTGATACCTAGTCTAAAAAAGAGAAAAATAGATACAGAATTTCAATACCTTTTTTAAATTTTATTTTATTATGTTATGTTAATCACCATACATTACATCATTAGTTTTTGATGTAGTGTGTTCCATGATTCGTTGTCTGGGTATAACACCCAATGCTCCATGCAGAACGTGCCCTCTTTAATACCCATCACCAGGCCAACGCATCCCCCCACCCCCCTCCCCTCTAGAACCCTCGGTTTGTTTCTCAGAGTCCACAGTCTCTCATGGTTCGTCTCCCCCTCTGATTTTCCCCCCTTCATTTTTCCCTTCCTACTATCTTTTTTTTTTTTTACCATATAATGCATTATTTGTTTCAGAGGTACAGGTCTGTGACTCATCAGTCTTACACAATTCACAGTGCTCACCATAGCACATACCCTCCCCAGTGTCTATCACTCAGCCACCCCATCCCTCCCACCCCCCACAGCAACCCTCAGTTAAGAATTCCTCATATCAGTGAGATCATATGATACATGTCTTTCTCTGATTGACTTATTTTGCTCAGCATAATACCCTCCAGTTCCATCCACATTGTTGCAAATGGCAAGATTTGTTTTTTTGATACCTTTTAACTGCTCTGATGTAGATGGATAAACAACATAGTTTTCTTTCCCTTTAAGAAAAGCATTTAAATACAAGAGAAATAAAGAATGCAAGAAAAGGCTTCAGAGGATTTATACAGTACTTTTGCCCTTTTTAGTTAATTAAGTGACCTCAATAAAAGGCAAAGCATCCACTTCAAAATTTCAGAACCTCTGCAGAGTAGATTATATCTGAAAATCAAAATCCAAATGGTCATATCAGCTATCAGGGGAGGGACAATTTCATGTGTAGATTCATTTAGCTTTTTGTTTCATTTATTTCATTCATTAGCTTTTTGCCTTTCTACTACTTACTGCTTAATTTTTTAGTTCTAATGAGAGAGAGAGAGAGAGACTGAGAAACTGAGGGAGAGGGAGAGAGATGACATATTGAGCTATTGGCTAGTATTAAGTTCATTGATCATCCTTTTTTGTTTTGTTTTCTCCCCTGCTTGACAGACTATAAAATCAATTGTTTTAAAATTGAAGATCTCTATTACAATCATAGGTAAAAACAAGGGGTTATACGTAAAAATAAAAGATAAGAAAAGGATTTCTTTATTGTTTAGTTATAAAGTGGAAAAGCAGGTATCTTGCAAGCCATGTCTCACTGATGTGTCTAAAAATAAGGATTTCAAGAGGGCCTGCCTGTGCTGATGAGTCATAAGTTCTGCCCAGAGAAGCAACCCGCTGTGGAAAATTCTAGGCATTGCCAAGGAAAAAACCTGTCCCTAGGTCTATGGAGATGTGGAGTCCGCATGAAGAAACCTTGCTAAAACCCAAGGAGATTAAAGAGGAAGATGAGATTGAAGAACTGAATAGGGACATAAAGCATGGAAACGTATGGCATATAACAAACTGTGCAAAATCTGGTTCAATAAATCGTCCATGAGCCCAGCGTTCTTGGGCATCTGCATCTTATGGGACTTTGTGTATTTTTTAAAGATCTGAGTCAATAAGGATGGATGTTGTTTTATTACTACATGATCAGCTTTGTCATATTTACGTTGCCTTCTGTGTCTACAATGTTTTGTAAATAAGTACTCACTCAATATTTGTTTCGTTTAATTTAATTATACATAGAATCTCCCAGTAGCCATGGATAAAACCAGGAAAATAAATTATTTCCTTGTCTTTTTTACTTTAACATTGACACGTTTTAGGGGAGCAGGTTTACTTAAATAGCAAAACACTGATTTAACCACTCACTTAAATATAAAAATATAAGTAAACCTTTCCAAATACATTTTTTAAAGTGTCTTATATTTTTCTGCTTAGTTAATTTTGGTATTTAACTAATTTTTGTTTTTAGGCTAAATTTGATTGATATTGTTATACTACTATTTATATATTAAGAAGGAAAATTTAGTTCTAGATAAAATTTTATCAGGTTTAAAGATAATGATTCTGAAACCATTACTTGTTTGCTCAGAAACAAATAGTCTTCCTTATTAATATGGGATATCTAAGGATAAAGAAATATTAGATGCTAACTTCAATGTCTCTGGCTATGTTAAGAAAAAGACAATTTCGCAGGGCTGTATCATAAAAGTGAATTCTGGCAGTATGGAAATATTTAGCATAATCTTTCTGTTGGGCAACTTAAACTATATTATTAATGTATTGTGTCATTTTTTGAAGATTTTTAATGTTTTATTTTGGGAGGTTAACAAAATAGTTGTTACTATACCTGAAACATAAGACACTGCTCTCCCACAAACATACAAATGTTGCTGATATGCCTCAATTTCATTCATATTCCTCTTTTACTATTACCTAGCCCAATTCACAAAATGCCATAACTAGACTATTTTATTAAAATACAGTAATATGAAGAACCTAATATAAAAGCAAACACAATGCAAAAATTAAAGTTGCTGATACAATTTTTTTTTGCAAAGGGTGACTCCCACTTATGACATAATTATGTGCCAAAGCCTTAAATAATATACATATACTGACTATTCTTGAGAAACCTATTACATTTCATTATCCAGAAAAGGGAGCATTGACTGAGAAGCATGTTGCATTAGGTTTACATTTTGTCCTTGGGTCACACTTTCACCATCCCCCATTTCCCAGAATGCTAACTGCTTAAAGCACCTCATTGTTTTTTTCCTAATAAGTAAAATGTTCTCTATTGATTTCAGCAGAGGGTAGTGACATAAGAATATATAATCTTTTTTGGCATAAAAAATTGAATTTATTTGTTTTTTCTGTCTCTTGTCTACCTAATTAGAAGAAGCCAATTGACACATTATGCACCCTCTCATACCCTCAAGATTATGTGCATAATTTCCTCCTCCTGGCTGGGAAGCAGAAAACAGTTTTGTTTCTAAGAAAAAGATCTCCCTAGCCAGGGTAAAGAGAAACAGAGACAAAGAGACTATTTTTGTGTATTTTGATATATATATTCTATTTCTTTTTCCTTTCAATTACATTTTCCAATAAAGGGCTAATTTGGAACAGGAAGGAAAAGATGATGGATCAGGAACTGAGCTAAAGGAGCAGACATAGCACAGGGCAGCTACCAGAAAGATTCTGTTTTGAGTGCCTCAGATACAAACCCGATGGGTGGCAGTGCTAATGTTCAGGAGTAGAGAAAATTCATATTGCCACATAGTATGCCCTCCCCAGTTGACTGCTCTCAAACCAACAGTAGTAGAAAAGATATTAGATCTACATTACCAAACTTCCTTCTCCCTGCTTCTTTTTTTAAATTTTTTTATTGTTATGTTAAATCACCATACATTACATCATTAGCTTTTGATGTAGCGTTCCATGATTCATTGTTTGTGCATAACACCCAGTGCTCCACGCAGAATGTGCCCTCTTTACTACCCATCACCGGGCTAACCCATCCCTCCCCTCCCCTCTAGAACCCTCACTTTATTTTTCAGAGTCCAAAGTCTCTAATGGTTCATCTCCCCCTCCAACTTACTCCCCTTCATTCTTCCCCTCCTGCTATCTTCTTCTTTTTTTTTCTTAACATATGTTGCATTATTTGTTTCAGAGGTACAGATCTGTGATTCAACAGTCTTGCACAATTCACAGCGCTCACCATAGCACATACCCTCCCCAATGTCTATCACACAGCCACCCCATCCCTCCCACTCCCCACCACTCCAGCAACCCTCAGTTTGTTTCCTGAGATTAAGAATTCCTCATATCAGTGAGGTCATATGATACATGTCTTTCTCTGATTGACTTATTTCACTCAGCATAACACCCTCCAGTTCCATCCACGTCGCTGCAAATGGCAAGATCTCATTCCTTTTGACGGTTGCATAATATTCCATTGTGTATATATACCACCTCTTCTTTATCCATTCATCTGTCGATGGACATCTTGGCTCTTTCCACAGTTTGGCTATTGTGGACATTGCTGCTATAAACGTTGGGGTGCATGTACCCCTTCGGATCCCTACATTTGTATCTTTGGGGTAAATACCCAGTAGTGCAATTGCTGGATCGTAGGGAAGCACTATTTTCAACTGTTTCAGGAACCTCCATACTGTTTTCCAGAGTGGCTGCATCAGCTTGCATTTCCACCAAAAGTGTAGGAGGGCTCCCTTTCTCCACATCCCTGCCAACATCCGTCATTTCCTGACTTGTTAATTTCAGCCATTCTGAATGGTGTGAGGTGGTATCTCATTGAGGTTTTGATTTGGATTTCCCTGATGCCGAGTGATGTGAGCACTTTTTCATGTGTGTGTTGGCCATTTGGATGTCTTCTTTGGAAAAATGTCTGTTCCTGTCTTCTGCCCATCTCTTGATTGGATTATTTGTTCTTTGGGTGTTGAGTTTGATAAGTGCTTTATAGATTTTGGATACTAGCCCTTTATCTGATATGTCCTTTGCAAATATCTTCTCCCATTCTGTCAGTTGTCTTTTGGTTTTGTGGACTGTTTCTTTTGCTGTGCAAAAGCTTTTTATCTTGATGAAATCTCAATAGTTCATTCTTGCCCTTGCTTCCCTTGCCTTTGGCGATGTTTCTAGGAAGAAGTTGCTGCGGCTGAGGTTGAAGAGGTTGCTGCCTGTGTTCTCCTTTAGGATTTTGATGGACTCCTGTCTCACATTTAGGTCTTTCAACCATTTGGAGTCTATTTTTGTGTGTGGTGTAAGGAAATGGTCCAGTTTCATTCTTCTGCATGTGGCTGTCCAAATTGCCCAACACCATTTGTTGAAGAGACTGTCTTTTTTCCATTGGACATTCTTTCCTGCTTTGTCAAAGATTAGTTGACCATAGAGTTGAGGGTCCATTTCTGGGCTCTCGATTCTGTTCCATTGATCTATGGGTCTGTTTTTGTGCCATTACCATACTGTCTTGATGATGACAGCTTTGTAATAGAGCTGGAAGTCCGGAATTGTGATGCCGCCAGGTTTGCTTTTCTTTTTCAATATTCCTCTGGCTATTCGGGGTCTCTTCTGGTTCCATACAAATGTTAGGATCATTTGTTCCATTTCTTTGAAAAAAGTGGATGGTATTTTGATGGGGATTGCACTGAATGTGTAGATCGCTCTAGGGAGCATTGACATCTTCACAATGTTTGTTCTTCCAATCCATGAGCATGGAACGTTTTTCCATTTCTTTGTGTCTTCTTCCATTTCTTTCATGAGTATTTTATAGTTTTCTGAGTACAGATCCTTTGCCTCTTTGGTTAAATTTATTCCTAGGTATCTTATGGTTTTCGGTGCAGTTGTAAATGGGATTGACTCCTTGATTTGTCTCTCTTCTGTCTTGTTGTTGGTGTATAGGAATGCCACTGATTTCTGTGCCTTGATTTTATAACCTTCCACTTTACCGAATTCCTGTATCAGTTCTAGCAGTTTTGGGGTGGACTCTTTTGCGTTTTCCACATACAGTATCATATCATCTGCAAAGAGTGAGAGTTTGACTTCTTCTTTGCTGATTTGGATGCCTTTGATTTCTTTTTGTTGTCTGATTGCTGTGGCTAGGACGTCTAATACTATGTTGAATAGCAGTGGTGATAGTGGACATGCCTGCCGCATTCCTGACCTTAGGGGGAAAGCTCTCAGCTTTTCCCCACTGAGAACAATATTTGCTGTAGGTTTTTCATAGATGGCTTTTATGATATTGAGGTATGTGCCCTCTATCCCTATACTCTGAAGAGTTTTGATCAAGAAAGGATGCTGTACTTTTTCAAATGCTTTTTCTGCATCTATTGAGAGGATCATATGACTCTTGTTCTTTCTTTTGTTAATGTATTGTATCACGTTGATGATTTGCGGATGTTGAACCAACCATGCAGCCCAGGGATAAATCCCACTTGGTCATGGTGAATAATCCTTTTAATGTACTGTTGGAGCCTATTGGCTAGTATTTTGGTGAGAATTTTTGCATCCATGTTCATCAAGGATATTGGTCTGTAATTCTCCTTTTTGATGGGGTCTTTGTCTGGTTTTGGGATCAAGGTAATGGTGGCCTCATAAAATGAGTTTGGAAGTTTTCCTTCCATTTCTATTTTTTGGAACAGTTTCAGGAAAATAGGTATTAATTCTTCTTTAAATGTTTGGTAGAATTCCCCTGGGAAGCCATCTGGCCCTGGGCTTTAGTTTCTTGGGAGATTTTTGATGACTTCTTCAATTTCCTTAGTGGTTATAGGCCTGTTCAGGTTTTCTATTTCTTCCTGATTCAATTTTGGTAGTTGATACATTCCTAGGAATGCATCCATTTCTTCCAGGTTATCTAATTTGCTGGCATAGAGTTGCTCATAATATGTTCTTATATTGTTTGTATTTCTTTGGTGTTGGTTGTAATCTTTCCTCTTTCATTCATGATTTTGTTGATTTGGGTCATTTCTCTTTTCTTTTTGATAAGTTTGGGCAGGGGTTTATCAATCTTGTTAATTCTTTCAAAGAACCAGCTCCTAGTTTCGTTGATCTGTTCTACTGTTCTTTTGGTTTCTATTTCATTGATTTCTGCTCTGATCTTTATGATTTCTCTTCTCCTGCTGGGTTTAGGCTTTATTTGCTGTTTTTTCTCTAGCTCCTTCAGGTGTAGGGTTAGGTTGTGTATGTGAGACCTTTCTTGTTTCTTGAAAAAGACTTGTATTGCTATATACTTTCCTCTTAGGACTGCCTTTGCTGTATCCCAAAGATTTTGAACAGTTGTGTTTTCATTTTCATTGGTTTCCATGAATTTTTTAATACTTCTTTAATTTCCTGGTTGACCCATTCATTCTTTAGTAGGATGCTCTTTACCCTCCATGTATTTGAGTTCTTTCCGACTTTCCTCTTGTAATTGAGTTCTAGTTTCAAAGCATCGTGGTCTGAAAATATGCAGGGAATGATCCCAATCTCTTGGTACCAGTTGAGACCTGATTTGTGACCTAGGATGTGATCAATTCTGGAGAATGTTCCATGGGCACTAGAGAAGAATGTGTATTCGGGTGCTTTGGGATGGAATATTCTGAAAATGTCTGTGAAGTCCATTTGGTCCAGTGTTTCATTTAAAGTCTTTATTTCCTTGTTGATCTTTTGCTTAGATGATCTGTCCATTTCAGTCAGGGGGGTGTTACAGTCCCCCACTATTATTGTATTGTTGTCAATGTGTTTCTTTGCTTTTGTTATTAATGGCCTTATATAATTGGCTGCTCCCATGTTAGGGGCATAGATATTTACAATTGTTAGATCTTCTTGGTGGATAGACCCTTTAAGTAGGATATAGTGTCCTTCTTCATCTCTTATTACAGTCTTTGTTTTAAAATCTAATTTGTCTGATATAAGGATTGCCACCCCAGCTTTCTTTTGGTGTCCATTAGCATGGTAAATGGTTTTCCACCCCCTCACTTTCAATCTGGGGGTGTCTTTGGGTCTAAAATGAGTCTTTTGTAGACAGCATATTGATGGGTCTTGTTTTTTAATCCAATCTGATAGCCTGTGTCTTTTGATTGGGGCATTGAGCCCATTTACATTCAGGGTAACTATTGAAAGATAGGAATTTAGTGCCATTGTATTGCCTGTAAGGTGACTATGACTGTATATTGTCTGTGTTCCTTTCTGATCTATGCTGCTTTTAGGCTCTCTCTTTGCTTAGAGAACCCCTTTCAGTATTTCTTGGAGGGCTGGTTTCGTGTTTGTAAATTCCTTTAGTTTTTGTTTGTCCTGGAAGCTTTTTACCTCTCCTTCAATTTCAATGACAGCATAGCTGGATATAGTATTCTTGGCTGCATATTTTTCTCATTTAGTGCTCTGAAGATATCATGCCAGTCCTTTCTGGCCTGCCAGGTCTCTGTGGAGAGGTCTGTTGCCAAACTAATATTTCTACCATTGTAGGTTACATATCTCTTCTCCCGAGCTGCTGTCAGGATTTTCTCTTTGTCTCTGAGACTCGTAAGTTTTACTATTAGATGTCGGGGTGTTGACCTATTTTTATTGATTTTGAGAGGGGTTCTCTGTGCCTCCTGGCTTTTGATGCCTGTTTCCTTCCCCACATTAGGGAAGTTCTCTGCTATAATTTGCTCCATTCTACCTTCTGCCCCTCTCTCTCTTTCTTCTTCTTCTGGGATCCCAATTATTCTAATGTTTTTTCGTCTTATCGTATCGCTTATCTCTCAAATTCTGCCCTCGTGATCCTGTAGTTGTTTCTCTCTCTTTTTCTCAGCCTCTTTATTTTCCATCATTTGGTCTTCTATATCGCTGATTCTCTCTTCTGCCTCATTTATCCTAACAGTTAGTGCCCCCATTTTTGATTGCACCTCATTAATAGCCTTTTTGATTTTGACTTGGTTAGATTTTAGTTCTTTTATTTCTCCAGAAAGGGTTTCTCTAATAACTTCCACGCTTTTTTCAAGCCCAGTTAGTATCTTTAAAGTCATGATTCTGAACTCTAGGGCTGACATCGTAGTAATATCCATATTGAGTAGGTCCCTGGCAGATGGTACTACCTCTTGTTCTTTTTGCTGAGGTGATCTTTTTCATCTTGTCATTTTGTCCAGAGGAGAATAGATGAATGAGAGAACAAAATGCTAACAGGTTAACAACGTCTCCTGCAAATATACTCTATACAAATCAGAAAAGACCTGAAACCAGGGGAAAAGAAAGGGAAAGAAAGAAAAAAGAAAGAGGAGAAAAAAAAAAAAGAAAAAGATAAAAACAAACAAAAACCGAACAAAACAAAAAAACAGAATATGATCAAATATGATCAGGCTAGTGCATAGATCAGTGCCACACACTGGATTTTGGGCATATTTTGGTCTGTTAGAAGAAAGTGCCTCCTAAAATTTTAAACGAAGAAAGACATATATGTACAAAATAAGGGTTGATACCATGAAGGGATGGAAGATGACTGTAAAGATGAAAATTATAAAAGATTTTATAAAAGGAATTGATAAGATAAGAAGTTGTTTGAAAAAAGAAAGAAGATTTAAAAAAAAAACAAGGGAGAGAATGTGATCAGGCAGGAGAATAGAACAAAGCCATACACCAGTGATTTAGGGTATATTTTGATCTGTTAGAAGAAACTGTATCTCAAAATTTTAAAGAGAGAACAACTTATATATATATATATGCCAAAAATAAGTGTAACTACTATGAAGGGATAAAATATGACTCTAAAAAAGAAAAATAAACGTTTTTTTTAAAAAAGGGATTAAGATGTTGGTTGAAAAAGGGAAAAAATTAAAAAAAAAACAGTTAAAAAATTAACTTTGAAAAACTAATGAATCATGGTAAAAAAGCCATGAATTCTATGTGTAGTATTCCCCTAGCGCTGGAGTTCTCCTGTTCTCATTGATCGGTAAACTTGGTCTTGGCTTGCTGGCTGTTCGTGCTGATCTTCTGGGGAGGGGCCTGTTGCCATGGTTCCCAAATGTCTTTGTGGGAGGCGGAATTGCCCCATCCTTGTCGGTCTGGGCTAAGCAAGCTGCTTGCGTTTGCTCTTGGGAGCTTTTGTTTCCTGTAAGCTTTCCGTACAGCTTTGGAGGACCAGAGTGAAAATGGTGGCCTCCCAATCTCTGCCCGGAGGAGCCGAGAACTCGGGGCCCTGCTCCTCAGTGCGCCCCCAGAGGAAAGTAGTCACTCCCATGTCCCGGGTCTCCGGCCGCACTGCGTGCTCACCCGGCCTGTGACCGAGCATTTCTATCTCTGGCACCTGACGCCGTGTGGAGTCTCCAAACCCAGCAGATCCCTGTGGTGAGCTCCCATTCCGCTCCTCCCAGGGGAGGAAGGGGAGTCTCCCCGGATCTGCTGCTTGTTGGGTCCCTGCTGGAGGAGGAGTGGCCCGACTGGGCCGTGGATCACAGTTTATGGCAACCCCGAGCTGAGAGCCCGCGCCTCGGCTCCGTCTCTGCAGCCGGCTTCCCCGCTCTGGTACCTGGGAGCTCTGCTGCACTCAGGAACCCCCGGTCTCTCTGTGACCCCGAGGGTCCTGAGACCACAGTGTCCCATGAGGGTTCCACCCCCCACTTAGCCACTGGAGCGACGTCCCTCAGCGGAGCCGACTTCTAAAAGTTCCGATTTTGTGCTCCGCGGCTCTATCACTTGCCAGAAGCGGCCGACGGAAGCCCCCTCCCCCGCCGTCTATCCTCCCGAATATCGCCTCGGATTCACTTCTCTGCACGTCCTACCTTCCAGTATGTGGTCGCTTCTCTGTTCAGAGAGTTGTTGCTGCTCTCTTCTTCGGTCTCCTGTTGAATTCGTAGGTGTTCAGAATGGTTTGATCCCTATTCAGCTGAATTCCTGAGACCAGACGAAATCCAGGTCTCCTACTCCTCCGCCATCTTGCTCCGCCCCTTCCTCCCTGCTTCTAATTATCCATGAAGTCACCTTCCAGCAACACATCTCAAGGTATATAAAAGAGCAAGGCCTACATCCTGTTCCAAATACTGATATCTGAAAAATGTGTCTGTTGTTTGAGCCATATGTGGAAAGTGAAATCCATTTGTGCTATCATGCCACATCAAGATGCACTGTCTGAAGAAGCTATAGTTATAACTGAATATGAGGACTACAGCCAACTGGTCGGTGACGAGCTGTCCTAATCAATCATTCTCTTGTATAGCTTGAATGTTGGATGCACACAGATAAGGTGGTTCATTTAAGCTCATGTCATATCTCAAATGACTGAGCTCTATTTCTGGCTCTCTACCTGGTTTGCTTTGCATCTCAGACTTGGGTCTGATCTGATTACATTACCCATATTGCTCAGAAGGAGATGATATCCAAATAGTTGGGTCTTTAAAGCCAATAGTGGCAGGCCAAGTCTTTATCAAGAGAGCATCTCATTCTGACTCTTCTGCTCCCCACTTCCCAATTTAAAAGCTCTTGTGATTACATTGAGCCCATCTGAATTGTCCAGAATAAACCCATTTTTTTAAGATTTTTATTTATTTATTTGACAGAGAGAGAGACAGCGAGAGAGGGAACACAAGCAGGGGGAGGGGGAGAAGGAGAAGCAGGCTTCCCGCTGAGCAGGGAGCCCGATGCGGGGCTCGATCCCAGGACCCTGGGATCATGACCTGAGCTGAAGGCAGATGCTTAACGACTGAGCCACCCAGGTGCCCCCAGAATAAACTCATTTTAAGGTAGCTAATCAGCAACCTTAATTTCATCTGTAAAATTAATTCCTTTTTGTCATATAATATAACACATTCATAGGTTCTAGGGCTTAGGATGTTAACATCTTGGGGAACATCATTCTGCTTACTATTCTCCTATACCATCAAAGGCTATTTATAAGAATTGAGATAACATTTCAGATTCATAAAATAAGTTGTCACTTGTATGGTACACAGATGACCAACTCCAATCATGCAAAATATCTGGTAACTCCAGACAGTAAGACTAATTCTAGACCTAACCATACTATGGTAGATGTGACTTTTAACAATTGTTACACATGGTGCCTCTAGGATTAGATGAAGTTTGAACTTCAGGGAGACAGCCTACTGGTTTATAATTGGAGAGAGTGGAAAGTCAGGGAATGAAACATCTTCAATACAATAAATAAAAAATATCCCAGATACCAATTTCATTTCTGTTATCTATTTTGTTTCTTTTGAAGAATTTCAGAATTAAAATAGTCACCTTTTATTTCTAAGACTTAAAAGTGATTCTTGTAATAAACTGTTCAAAACACTGAATGATTGAGCTTAAATTATATAGGATTTCTAACTTTTTAAATCTTAAAAGTGACTGTTGCTGTGGAGTGCCCTGAAACAATGAACTACTGAGCTTAAAAGATTTGTAGTCAGGTTTGCTGTATGCTGTTACGTCTGTTATATTCCATCATCAGTTACAGAAACCAAAAGAAATAGACACTGTTAACCTCCTTCTTAACTTCTCAGCTGTAAAAAAAATAATGATAATTGGAGCCTAGAATTTCTCTTGTTTTCTGGAACATTTGAGTGTATTTCAGTTTCTTTGCTATAAGGCTGTAGGGTACCAGGTTTTCTTCTCAAGTTGTTCACACACAGACACACGCGCACACACACACACACACACACACACACACACAGCTTGCTTGATATTTACCTTTCTTTGACTCATTAGGTTATAATAATGAATGTAGATATCCATAAAATGTGGTTAAGAATCTTCTATTCTTTTAAGATAGCCAGAGTTCAGTTTTCCTCTAAGAAAATATAAAGCAACTTCAAAAAATTTATTTAGTGAATTATTGAGGATATATTCCATATATCCAGAAGGTTTAAATAAGACAAAGAAGAAATATTTATTTTTTGAGTGTTCAGACAATAGTGTATAGTTTTGCTCCATATAATTATTATTGTTAAGAGCTATTCCTCATACTTCACACCCAGAGTCTGTGTAGTCTTATCCACATGGCATCTCTCAGTGTCTTCATCTGGAAACCCTGTTGTTTCACTTGAAATTAACACTCATTTCAGAAGATTTTTAAGTAAATCAAAATGCTTTGAGTTTATCTTTTCTGAAATTACTGAAATGTCAGAAAACAGGTCAACACTAGGATGGGGGTTTGAACACAATAAAGGGCAGATTTTGGCATGAAGCCCTAGTCCAGTCTGCACCCAGGACAGGGGTCTGTTTTGTCACTGACAACAGTACTAAATAATCCCCATGTTACTGAATATAATAACTGTTTGAATAAAAAGGCATGTATGAATATGTAAGATTGCCCTTGTGATTGGCAGTTCAGATGCTCATGACTGAACAAATGCATATCCTTGCTTTCTTATTGGTTTGCCTTTCCCTTTGGGCTCATTCCATTCCTTTTAGAGGTATAGCTCAGAATCCAAATGATCTTGACTACTACTTGATCTAAAATGGAAGAGATTAGCAAATACAGGAGACTGAGACGTGAGCCAGAGCAATGATTCTAAAGAGAACGTTATCTTCTTTTAGAAAATGTTTTTGAATGTTTTGGGGAATATTTTTTGTCACAATAATCAACAGATGATTCTTTTTGCATTTTGGGGGGTCAGGAATGTTAGGAAATCTACAATGTACAGAGCAGCAAATAATGTATTTTCCTATATCCTGCATAGGTATTTTGTACACATTGTTTGTAATCCGCATAAAAACTTGAAAGGTAAGTATTATTAACCCTATTTACAGTTTGATAAACTGAGACTCAAAGGGGATAGATGAGCCTTCCAAAATTCAAACTGAGGTCACTCTGATCTCCCATCTGACGTACTAGTGCTTCCACTCTGTCACACTGCCTCAGTTTTCAGGCACAAATTCTACTTATTCTTTCTAAAATCACCTTTTCATTTTCACTTATTTTACATAAGAACTTTTGTGTTTGTTTTTACCAATATAGATGGCTACCACTGACATAGCATCCTCCCATCTTTTTGTAATTAATTGGACCACATACAGATACAAACTTCTATTTTTATACTTGTATAATATATCCATAAATAATTGATGCAGAAAACTGCTATAAAATGGGAGCTAAATTAACAAATTCTAGTTTTCCAAATGCAGTACTAATGATTTACCATACAGTAGACAGGGCCCTAACAAATATTGGATGGATAAATACATGGATTTCTGCCTTCATTTTCTGGAGCACTAAAATTTTATCATTTCATCTCCTAAACCTTAGAGGGCTATCCTCTAAGCAGAAATATTCTACAACATTTAAAAAATACATAATTTTACCTTCAGGGCCATTTATATCTACCATAAATACATACCTTCTTCCAATATTTTTATGCTAAAATATAATTTAATTTCCATCTTTTCTCTTACAATTCAAAATTCTGGATATTTCCTGTAACATGATATGGTTCTGATAAATATAATTTTTTTCCACATTATAAAATTTAGGCTTCTCAAATATATCAATGGATATAACTTAAAATTATTCAATTTTCTTCCCTTTTGAAAATGATCTAGTATCAAAACTTAGATTTTCATAGTATTTTTTAGGCTGATGTAGTTTGACATGATCCCTGAATTGCATGGCTACTTTTATTTTAGTAGAGAGAGAGAGAGAGCACACAGAGTTAGAGAAGAAGGTAAATAACCATCCCTTCTCTTTTTTGGCCCTATTTGATGAGCAGCAATAAAGATGGATGTCTAATGATGATGGCACTCTGGGAGTCATGCCCAGGGAGAAAAACAAATTAATATCTACCTGTGTGCATGAAAATTCCCAGTTGATTTTCTTCTTTGAATCTTTTTCCTGATTTTATGGCAATTTTATCTGCTCTATTGGTGACAAGGCAGTGTCATTTCCACTGGCAGCACTGTAAATGATATTTATGCTTGCTCATGAATGTTTGGCAGTGACCTTCATGCCTAGAACATTTTCATCTTCTCCCAAATTTTCTTTGTGATTAAAGAACTCCCCAAATCTATATCACCTGCATCTGATGCTATTTGACAATTTGTTTCCAAATTTACCTGCTTGTATTTTCCTACCTCATGCAGCTTGGGAGCTGAGAGAATGTTTCTTTTCTTTCTGATATGAATATAAACCATAAAATCTAAATGCTGGCTAGTGTGGAAGGCCAAAGAACAATAGTTCTGTGCTTAGTAATTCCGTCCCCATATGGAGATTCACTCATCCTTGGTTTTATTTCTGCCTTTGTGATTGACTTCTAAACAATCCACAGAACCTTCGTTAAAAGCTCATTTACTCTTTTTTTTTTTAATGCAGAAATAATAAATACTTGAACAAGTAATCTACTCTGCCGCAGTTTAGTGTAATATACAGTGTTCCATGCATTGCATGATTTTTCAATCGTGATTAGTTTTTCTTCTCAGAGCACTATTTAATTTCCTAGAGTGAAACACTGAACATTCCATGTAAATATCTTCAGAAAGACTAAGGAGCACATCCATAGAGTAGGTAAGAATACATCTTCTTCTTCACACATACATGTTGCCACGATGCACCTACTGTGCAAAGCCAATGTACCTACTGTAAGAGAATGTGGAGATGGAGAGCAGATAGGAGCAAAAGGGTCAGAGTAGAGCCCTGCTAATAACCTTACTCTCATTCATCTCTCCCAGTACCTAAGACATGAATGATAGCACCCAGCATTTACTGAGTGATTACAATGAGCTGTGTATCATGGTAAGCCTTTTGTATATGCTAACCATTTATTCTCCACAGTAATCCTAAGAGGCTAATATTTTATCTGAACTTTATGATTAATAAAATCAGTATAAGGTCTCATAAACTGCTTTCCAAGGTTTTCTAGATTCTAAATATCTGAATTTAAATCAAAACTCAGTTCAGTTTGATTCCAAAGCCTATGTTTTAAGTAGGCTACACTGGCTCAACTTCACACAACCATGTCTCCATATTTAGTGCTCAGATGTTATCTTTCAAGCACTAGGAAAATTCCTCTCCAGAGCCAAGTAGAATTTGGGAATCCCTAAATGAAATAGTCAATGACTCACTCACATTAGGCCCCAGTCTCTGCTAGTCATAGTTCTAATGCCAAGGTTATTTTCTGGTCCTTTATAACCCAGCACTAAAAAAAAAAGAAAAAAAAGCCATGCATACCATTTTCATGATGTGAATTTGGAGCTCATTTCCAGAACATAGCATCTTGTCTGGCACTTTCTAGAACTACATATATTGCAGTATTATTCCTATCTTTCAGTTCCCAGGTCTGGTCTTCCTATACAATGCCAGATTCTTTTGAATCCACGAGAACATCTTTCTGGGGCACTGCCTTACTCTGGCCTTCTGACTCCCCTGAGTCCTCCTGCTTGCCAATATGTCTTCTGATCATTTATAATTCAGTCCTCTTAGACTTACTTCAACAACCAAATGGAACTTTCAAATTCCTAGATACTTAGCCCTTCCAATGGGGCCTATTTCTAATATTTGCTTAAGTTTTCACAAATGTTTATTCTTTATAATCCAAAAAACTAGATAGGTATTGAGGAAATAATGGGAAATAAGATAACAAACAACTGTTCCCTTGTGGAAATAAAGGTCTAGTTGAGGGAGCAAAACAGAACAAAGAAAATGAGAAACTTAGAAGTTAGCAAAAGTGCTATTAAAACAAAATGGGTGTCCTGATAGGGAGAGTATGAGTTAGATGAGTATCGATTAAATAGTGTGGTTAGGAAAGGTCTTTCTGAGGAAGTGGAATTTAAACTGAAACAAAAATGTATCTGCAATATATGTAAGGAGTACAGGAAATATTATTACAAAAAGAAGAATCTGTGTGCACAGGAATACTTGGGTAGGAAGGAACTCAGCATGTTCAAGGAACTGAAAGGAGGCAGGTGTGGTGCAGTGGTAAGTAGGATTAGATGAGGTTAGGAAGGTAAAAGGGGGGTGGGAGGGATGGGGCAGCCGGGTGATAGACACGGGGGAGGGAATGCGCTATGGTGAGCGCTGTGAACTGTGCAAGACTGTTGAATCACAGATTTGAATTGGAAGGGGCGATGAACCATGAGAGACGAGGGACTCTGAGAAACAAACTGAGGGTTCTAGAGGGGAGGGGGGTGGGGGGATGGGTTAGCCCGGTGATGGGTATTAAAGAGGGCACGTTCTGCATGGAGCACTGGGTGTTATATGCAAACAATGAATCATGAATCACTACATCAAAAACTAATGATGTCATGTATGGTGATTAACATAACATAATAAAAAAATATATAAAAAATAAAGTGTTCTGCTTTTCAAGAAAAAAAAAATAAAGGTAAAAGGAAACCAGATCAGGTATATACCATTGTTTAAAAAAAAAAAAAAAAAGGTCAGATTATATTTGTTTTAATCAGAAGATTGACAAAAGCTGATTTGGGTTTTAAGATTTTTCTAGCTGCTTCATTAAAAATAAATTGGGTACAAATATGGTATCATTATGTTGTATACCTGAAACTAATATAATATTGTATATCAATTATAGTTCAATTTTAAAAAGTAGATTGGAATTGACAAGAATGGACATGAAGACATCAATGGAAAGCTGTTCCAGTTCTGTAGGCAATGAAAGTTGGTGGCTTGGGCTTGGGTGCTGATGCTGAAGATAGAGAGAAGTGTACTGCCTCATTTGTGTTTGTGTGATAAAAATTGATAAGGCTCAGCTAAGGTAAGGTAGTAAGAGGAAGGGTGATAAATACCAAGATTTCTTACTTGAGTAATCAGGTGGGTAGTTATGCCATTTAATGAATGGGAAGAACTGAGGGTATTAGGATGTACTTGGAAAGAAAAATCAATAGTTCATGTTTTAACTTATTCAGTTTGCGATGTATGAGAAACATCCAGGTAAAAATGTCAATTACCAATTTGATTGGTGAATCTATGGTATAGAGAAGAGGTCTAGGTGATAGAAATTTGAGAAATCCAGTTTATTCCCTAGGAATGAATGACAACTTAGGAAAAGTATGTGCAAAGGGAAGGAAAGAAGACCTGAAAAAATTTCTAATTAATTCTACTACTCGAAGTAGAGGAGGGGAAGCTACTAAAGAAGATTCAGAAGTGACCAGAGACATAGAAAAAAAATTCCAGGAGAGTCTCTCTGAAGCCAGATATGAATAGAAGGATGGGACCAAAGCACTGAATACCGCTAACAGGTGCAGAAAAACAATGTTGCTGATTTCTGGTTCTGACAACTTCATCATACCAGTACTCGTTGCATCAATACTTAATTTTTTTAAATTTCGGGAAATAAACTTAATAGTGTCCAAATCTCAGAGGAAATCTTCCTAGGGCAGAGGGAGTAACTGAGTTAAATGTGTGATTATTAAGTACAGCCATTTAGTCTAGAAAATGTTCCTAAAATTTTAAAGTAATATTTGATGGTATATTCTCAAATACTTTTGTTGAAATAATTCCTACATTGTTTTAATTTTTAAGAAAATAACCAATTAAAGTAGAGTCATGCTAAAACATTCGTTTTGTCTTAAAACAATGTTTCTATCTTACCGGTTCTAGCATTCTAGCAATCTATCCAGATCTTGTAGAATTTACTGAAATTTGTCATATTGAGTATCTCTTAACTATAGCTATGGTCTTTTTTGGTCTACTTGACTTTTCTTTCTTGTTTCACAATCATCAGAAATAATTATGCCAAAGATCTGAAGTTGTCTTAATATATTAGTTTTTATTGGATTTGTAGCTCACTTGTTTATTGGGCTGGGATTTCTCCCAACAGCAAAATCTATCCCTTTTACAGCAATTATTACCACTAAATCTATTAGTTGATATTGTGTATGATATTCAAGTAGGAAAAGCCTCTCAGTAAATATTTGAGAATGAATGAGTTAAAAATGATTAAGTGCAAGATTTGGTCCTACAATTCAAAAACTCCACTTTCGACTTAACTTTATACAATTTGCCTATCAGCTCTATGAAGCTAGTTGCATTATGTCATCCTTAGAATACAGGAACAGTTCCCACTAATAAGCTCAAATCTATTTAAACTTAAAAAAAAAAAGAAAAAGAAAAACAGAAAAAATTTCTCAGAACTTACTTCCCTTCTAAATGCCCACATGATCAGCTGTTGGTTCAAAAAAAGTTTTTCCCTACATACACATCAGAATGGCTAACACCAGGTTCCGGCAAGATTGTAAAGAAACTGGATCACTTATATACTACTGATAAGAATGTCAAATGGTACAACTACTCTTGGAAAGAGTTTGGCTATTTCTTACAAAACTAGACATGCAAGTATTATATGAAGAAGCAATTTCACTCTTGAGCATTTCTTCCTGGGGAGGGGGGGTAAAAGGAAACTTATGTTCACACAAAAACCTGTACATAACTGTTCCCAGCATCTGTATTTGTGATATTCAAATGACCAGGTGCTCTAGAAATGACCAGGTGCTCTTCAATATGCAAATGTTTAAACAAATTATGTCATATCCGTGCCATGGAATACTACTCAGCAATAAAAACAAATGAATTATTGAAACATCCAACAACTTGGGATGAATCTCCAGGAAATTATACTCAGTGAAAAAAGACAATCCTAAAAGGTAATATACCATGCGATTTACATATTTCATTTTTAGAAAAACAATAATAAATATACTCTTCTCTCACTATAACTGCACTGCACATTAGGTAGGGCATTTGAAAATCAAGTCAAGGAATAATTCTGAATTTAAAAATATTAAATAAGCTTTATCAGACTCCCACTGTGTTGTTCTTATTTTTCTCATTTTGACCTGCCCAATATGAATGCATGTACAGGTCTTTGGATACTGCTGATTTGAAATCCAATCGGACAATTTTCTGAAGCCTAAAAATACTGAGTATGTAGGTACCCAAACATTCTATCTCCTCACTGTGTCCAGGGACGGCTGGCTCTGTCATAGTGCACTCTACCTGCCACCTTCTCCACTTCCCCTTGTCCTCTATTTCCTCTTCTTTTCCTCTTCCTCCCTGTGCTCCTCTGCCTTCCCCTCCTTCTCCTTCCTCTCTTTTCTTCCTCTTCTTCTTCTCCTCCTTCAGCAAGAAGAGCCCTGGTATGGGGCTAGACAGAAGACCTCCTTCTTGTACAGGTAGGTGTTGTCATATAACTAAGTTCTGAACAATGGGACAGAAATGGAAATAGTGTGCACGACCTTAGGAAATGTCCTTAAAGAAATAGGTTATAACTTCCCATTACCCTTTTTTTTTCCTGCTGAATGGAATGCAGACATTTTGACAGACGTGAAATAAATCATATTGGACAATGAGGTAAAAGCCACATGTTTGAGATGAAAGATTTCTAAAACAGGATAAGCTTAGGCCCATGATAATCACAGAGTAGCCATTCCAACTCTGAACTTCCTACATTCATGTGAGAAAAAAACAAACCATCTATTGTTTAAGATGTTGCCATTATTTACAGATGATTCTAAATCAAACAAACAAAATATGGTTCAAATGCTTTACTTTGAGTTTACTCAAAATTAAGAATATAGCACCTTTGTTGTGCACTGCAAACAAGTCTAGTAGACTACTAAGTAGAACGCCTTCTGTTTTGATATGCATATATTAAAATGTTCTCACATACATTGCAACTATGAAATTATCATAACAGTTATCCTCTATATTCACAATTTAAATATACAGGCAAAGCTTCTTCTATTGATCTTTGCTTTATGTTCTTCACAGGCATTGTGCTTCTTACAAATTGAAAGTTCAAGGCTTCGGCGGAAGAAGTCACTGCAGATGTGGAAATAGCAAGTAAACAAGAATCAGAAGTGGAGCCTGATGATGTGACTGAATTGCTGCAATCTCATAATAAAACTCTAATGGATGACGAGTAGCTTCTTACAGGTGAGCAAAGAAAGTAGTTTCTTGAGATAGAATCTGCACCTGGTGAAGATGCTGTGAGGATTGTTGGAATGATAACCAAAGATTAAAATATTACACAAACTTAGTTGATAAAGCAGCAGCAACATTTGAGAGGATTGCTCCTAGTTTGAAAGAAGTCCTACTGTGGGTAAAATGCTATCCAACAGTATCACATGCTACAGAAAAACCACTCATGGAAGGAAGAGGTAAACAATGAGAAAAATATCAGTGCTGTCCTATTTTAAGAAATTGCCACAACCATTCCAACTTTTAGTAACCAATCCCCGATCAGTCAGCAGCCATCAACACTGAGGCAAAATCTTCAACCAACAAAAAGATTAGGACTGGCTGAAAGATCAGATGATGGTTAACATTTTTTAGCAGTATTTTTTAATTAAGGTATGTACATTGCTTTCTTAGACATACTGCCGTTGACCACTTACTAGACTACAACATAGTGTAAACATAACTTTACATGCACTGCGAAACAAAACAATTCACTTGACTTGCTTTATTGTAATATTTTCTTTATTGTGGTAGTTTGCAACAAAACCCACACTATATCTGAGGTATACCTGTATGAATTATTGTTTTTTTTTATCATCCTAAAGGCAAATGAAAGGCAATATGTATAGCAGGAAGAATGTTAGATATGTCATGCTATCATCACATAATCTTCTGTTTTTTCAGTTTTGTTTTTGTTTTTTTCTGTCTCAATTCATATAGGTATAGGAAGGCATAAAAAACTAAATGAGACATTTATATCCCAAAATAGGAGCTCAAGTTTTTATAATAGGACTAAGACATGCACAGATATAGGTATAATGCATGATAGAACACAGACAGTACCCTCAGAGCAGGGCCATGGGAGTTTCCAGGAAGCAGTTTCTTCGGAGGTTTAGGGACAGGTGAGCTCATCACCCACAGGCAAGTCAGGGCCTCGCAGACATGTGAGGCAGGAACAATCCTAGCAGAAACAGCTACGTTGGCCCTTTGGCAAGGTTTAGATGAAGCTGTTTAGATGAATAGGAAGATTTGAGGGCAGAGAGAAAAAAACTGCCTGGAGGGAAAAGAAAACATTTGGAGGATTTCTTCAAGATTGAAAGTCCTGTGAATTTTGTGTATCTGTTAGTTATTATTCATTTGGGATAACCTTAGAGACTGATGTTTTTGGTCATTAATGTATTAGAAAGTAGACAAGAAAGCAGTATTTGTACCAGCAGGGGGATTATCTTCTTTTCAGAAATGGAACAGTGACTATAGGAGACACTGTCAATCTGCTAAAAGTGAATAATGATGCCTTCTGAGCTCCAGGAAAGCCGGCAGAGGGGTTTTGTGTGACAGATATGGTAGCCATGGAAAAGAGGGGTAATTCCCTCTGGGTCATATCACTAAGAGTGAACATTTTCCAGGCCAGGCTAGAGATATCCTTTAGGAAGCTGAGTATAAAAAGCTAGGGGGAAGTTTTCAGGAGTGGGTGGTGAGGGGCACAGCAGATGTGACCAGCATCCCTATAAGTAGGCTCAGTCTATGCAAAAGATCCCAGAGTTGGCCTCACAAATGCAGAAGCAATACAGCCGGCAGCTGTGATCTTATAGTCACCTAGAACCTTAAAGGAAGTAGAACTCGGTAAGGAGAGTAGCAGAAATAAATGAAGGAAATAAAGAAGATGATTTTTATGTAATGCTAAAGAAAATAAGAAAAAAGGAACGATGGAAGAAAATGTTAGAAAATAAGCAGTGTCTGCTGTAGATGTAAACACTTTTGTTTGGGAGTTTTGGGGGGAGAAATAAGGAGAAAGGATTTTATAAGGAAAATAGGAATGGTTTGAGACAACTAGAATTATAAAAGAGATTATACGATAATCCAGTATAAAAGAGATTCAAAAATTTCTAAACTGGAGAAAGTTGGCAAGAATTGGTATAGAGCAAAAATTGAGACCAGTAGAAAACAGATGAGTATTAAAGAAATAGAGAAAGTTTAAAGAAAAATCTTAATCATGGGATAATAATAAAAGCTAATATTTGAATAATACTTATATACTTATTCTGTGCCAAGCACTATTCTGAGTAATTTATGAATGTAAATATACTTGTTCATACAATAATGCTAGGAAGTAGATACTCTCCTCATAATACATGGAAAAAATGAGGAACAAAAGAGGTACAGAGAATGGCTAGAGTTCCAAATAAGCAGTCTCACTCCAGAGTCTACATTCTTAATGGTTAAGAATGCTTTTGGGGCATTTGAGTGGCACAGTCCATTAAGCATCTGACTTTTCTTTTCGGCTCAGGTTGTGGTCTCAGGGTAGTGAGATTGAGCCCCAGGTCTGCCTCCACACTCAGTGGGGAGTCTGCTCAAGATTCTCTCTCCCTCTCTCTCTGCCTCTCCTGCTCTTGCTCTCTCTCTAAAATAAATAAATAAATTAAAAAAAATAAAGAATATCGATTTTTAACCTCAATGAGATAACCCTTCACACCCATTAGGATGGACACTATAAATGACAACATCAGCAGCAGCAGCAGCAGAAAGCAACAATTGCCAGTGAGGACGTGGAAATCCGGAAGCCTTGTGCATTGCTGGCAGGGTGTAAAATGGTGCAGACGTTGGATAAAAATATGGCAGTTTCTTAAAAATTTAAACAGAATTACCATATGATCCAGAAATTCTATTTCTGGTTCCATACTCAAAATTGAAAACACAGACTCAAATAGATATTGAACACCTAGATTTCTAGTAGAAATTATTCTAGTAGAATAATTATTATTCTCAACTTCCAGAAGGTGGAAGCAACCCCAGTATCCATTGAAGGGATAAACAAATGTGGTATATATTTTGTATATATATATATACATATATAGAGAGAGAGTAGTCAAATTCAGAGAGACAGAGTGTAGAATGGTGGTTGCCAGGGCATGGGGATGTGGTGGAGAGAGGCGTGGAATTAGTGTTTAATGGATACAGAATTTCAGTTAGGGAAGAGGAAAAAGAGCTGGAGATTGATAGTGGTGATAGTTTCACAACAATGTGAATATACTTAATGTCACAGAACTGTACATTACCAAATGGCTAAAATGGTAAACCACAATCTTAAAAAAAAAAAGAATATAGCCTTTATCTGAATTGAATTGAGTATTGTCAGAACTTAGAGGCTAAAAGACATAAATAATAAGGAGTGAGGAAAGCAAACAGTACTGCTGAAAGGAATGAACATGTGGGTTATCTGTATTTATGGGGACCACATATATGTTGTTTCTAATTTCATTACTAGGTTATGAAAGAATAATAAATACTGAATGAACACATAATAAACAGAATAGCTTATCCCATTTTCCTGACATGTGTTATGTATTCAGACTTGGAAGAAAAGACTATTTTAAAGGAAAATTCAAAAAGCTACGAATGGATACAGTCAGTAAAGAACAAATGTGAGCTTAATCTAGAGCATTCATTCTTTTACCGCACAGCATAATAGACTTAAATCACTTCACATATAAAAATTCACATTTGATGGCCAGTGAGCTGTGGACTTTCCCCATGCATCACAATTAATGCAACACCTGGACCAAATTTCTTTGTGATGATGCACCTCAATTGCACTGAAAAGTGTTAAATCGCTTTCAGAGTCTCTCATTCCTTATTCGAAATGTGATTTCTACTGATGGAGTCTTGCACTGTATTTCAGAAGCTTTCCAGACTTTGATTTAATATCAACTGATTTAATTTTAAATGTTACTCATAGAAAGACCCATCTATGCATCTGCATTTATAAATAGATATTTCCTCTGATTTTCTGCTTTTATCTAGAGTACAGCTTTTATCTGGAGTACTGAATATATTGATTATAAAAACACGTAAATTTAGATTTGATTTATAAAATTGTAATAGAAGAGATTGTCAGGCATTTCCATTTTTACCCTAGAGCAGCCTGAAATAAAAGAGAGAGAAAGAGAGACATAGAAAGAAAACATAAGGCTTTGAAATGATGCAATTTATTTTGTTCTTGCTAATTAAACACACACAACTAAAATGCACGCAGTGCTTAAATGTGCCGGAGTACTTTTCTAAGCATTTCACATAACTATGTTAACCCTCATAATAATCCTATGAAGTAGGTGTTTTTATTATCCCCATTTTGTAGATGAAAAAATGGAAATACCTGCTCACACCAATTAAGTAGCAAAGCCAAGATTTGAATACAGAAGTCTAGCTCCAGATTTAGTGTGGGTCACTGTAAATCAGGACATATTTAAGCCTTGGCCATAGGCTCCCTTCTAAAATGTCACTGCTTTAAGGGCATATCAAAGCCATGCTGGGCCTAGGCAGACGCACACAATCAGGCTGGCAGCAGGGACTACAGCTTTCTCAGACATTAGGGTATCTGCAAAATAAGTGGTACCATAGGAGCAACACTCTACTGGGTCTCCCCTTTGGCTCTCTGGAATATGTGTATCTGCCCTTTGAGTGGGAGCAGAGAGGACGGTTTCACTATGGCAACATGCATTTCTAACATAGGAAATTCTTTCACGGGGTGCTACAGAGTTTCATTCACCAAATATGCTTCATGAAATCATAGTTCCACAGCTTCTTTTCATTTAATGGATTTGGATCCGTTAAGTGTGTTCAGTAATTTTGTTGTTATTTAAGAATAGGATTCAGATAAAATGATGTAGTGATCTGAATCTTATTTTATAAACAAAAGTGTACAAGAAATGATATATTTACCCATTTTAAAAATCAAGTTAAACTCCATTACTGAGCTACTCATCTGTTAATTTGGTAGGAAATTCCACATTAGCCATTGCCAGGGTCTCTCGACTGCTCACCTATCATCCCAGGTTGCACGAGAATACCAGAGGTTTAGAAGTTTCCAGCAAAAGGTGTGGGGATTATTGCTCATGCTCAGTCTAACATGGTAACACCTACAACCTTATTGTCCCAGGTCATGTGATCTCCTGTGATAGGCTACAACCCCATGGCTTTTGTGCAAAGCTTGGGCCACATGACTTATTTTTTTTAATGTTAAAAGCCCTGGGACCTAGGTTCTCACCATCCAGGCTTACTCTCTGGGTTTTTAATGTGTCAAAGTTGATGTCATGGAGTGAAAACGCATCCTTATTATTCTCAGGACCTGCTGACTTCAGAACTGTTTCCCAGTCTGGGAAATTTTCCCATTTATGTCTCTGTTCAAAACTCTCTTTTCCCCCGTAGGATCCTATCATCCTTTCTTTAACAACATCAGGCGTTCACAAAGAGAGAAAGAGAGGAGAAATAAGTCACATGAAGAATCTTCTGCTTTGGGCCAAGAAACAAGAAATCAGAATGGATCTGGCTACTTGCCTGAAAGAGAAGAAGACATTGCAGAAGAATAAAAATGAGATAAAACCTCAATAAAGTATTCTGTCACAAAAATTAAACACATTTCTTTCCTGTAGTACTTCTCATCATATTTAACCTCTGCCTATGTATCATTAATCTAAACAGCAAATATATTAAGTAGCGTTTTCCAAAAACCGTTGTCCATCATTTTCTTTTCCTCTTCTTTACTGAAGAGCATCTTTCTTTTCCTCTTCTCTACTGAAGAGCATCTTTCAAGAACTAGTTTGGAAAATGTTTCTCATGGAAAATGTTCTTACTGTCTGGACATCTAGGATTCTAAACATTTTGGGTTTCCTAAACTTCACAGTTTCCCACTGCCTTGTCTCCCAGAGAGCAAGAGGCTAGGTTATTATGTGGATGCCTCAGAAGGCTTATTTCTATATTTTTTTATACTGAAAAAGGAGATGGAAATACTATAAAAAAGTTAATGCACACTCTCTTCAAAATTCCTTCAGAGGTAATAAATGATATATTTTGTTCTAAAATCTGCCTTTCAGAAGAGGGCTGTGTGCCTTTTCAGGATGAACGAAGCAGTAGGTGAGAGGAGATGTGCTATTTGACGATTCTGCCATGCTTCATCTAAGGATGATAAAAATTGAGTTCAGGCAAGCGTCCTTCTTCTGAATCACTGGATTTGTTGAGAGTTAAACAAAAGGGAAAATAGAAACATTTCTTCTTCCTGTGCTTCAAGGAAAATAAAACTAAAAAAAAAAAAGAGCACAGAAGAAACTTGTTAGTATGTAGCAAAGGGAACTCATCTGCTGTGCATTCTTTGGATTAAGACTTAGTAATGTATTGAAAATGTTGGATAATTCATTGTCTGAAATGTTAAGTCTCCTGTGCTTTGCAACTTGAATTCAGAAGTGTGGCTTTTGGTTTCTTTCAGTGGTGATACTGTTTCAAAAAAGAATAATTATAGGAAGTGCTTATGGTATGACATTGGTCAATTAGCAAATTTTGGTCAATTAAAAAATAAAAAAAGAAAAGAGAAAAAGATCACTTGCGTAGTGACATTTTGGTCAGACACTGAATAACCATAGGATGTGAAAGGCCCGCTGCTAGAATAATGGAGCACAATGTTGGTCAGATATGGATCCTACCTTCACGAATCTCATGACCTCATTTAAGGCAGACAGACTATAAATATAGAATAAATAATTCTAGAGTACAAAGTGGTATGGAAATAAAAAGCATAGCGTAGTTTAAAAAAGCGGGGGGAAGGGGTCTTACTTTTCAAAGAAACACTGAAGCAAGATTTAGTGAGAAAAGGGGAAGTCAAGGACAAGAAGACAGTTCCATACTAATATTGGAGGAGAAAGCCAAACCTTACGGGTAGGTAAAACATATCCAGAGCACAGTCATTTCTATTTCTGCTCAGTTTGTTCTGGCACAAGATTAAATAAAAGTAAAAGCAACAGGTCTTATACATTTTGTGCTTTTATATTGTTCCATGACACCTCTGCCACCTACCCTTATTTTCTCCTCATCAACACGTTTTAAGTTTTTCTTTTATTTTGAATGTGAAACACAGGAAAAATAAAAATCATGTATTATGAGAGTGGTTTTCACAGAGGAAATTAGATATTTGCCACTGCTTAATATCTCACCACTGAATTTTCCCCTCCTTTCATCCAAATCCATACCCATAAACAGCATTCGAACATAGTATGGGGTAGAAGTGATGTGTGAATAAATCAAACAGAAGATGTACTTAATGGCAATCCTATCAAATGATTTAACCTTGGTACTCTAGGTTCCTAGACATTAGTACCCACATCTCAGTGCCCAGACCCCCTTAGTTTGCCAGACAAAGCTCTCCTGGTAGTGACTATCAACCAATACAGCTCTCCAGTGTGAAACCACTCACGCTTTCCAATCCTTCATCAAATGGCTTTTCAAGCCCCTAGCATTTCAAGTTTCCTCATTATTAGCAAGTCTAAGATATTTTCCTGCTTTCCTTCCGTCCTGGTAGCTGCTGCTACCAACTTTGGCTTTGGGGACTCTAATCTCCCAAATCAGACTGTGTAATGCAACACTATCTTCCCAATCAGTCATCCCCATCCCATCCAGGCTGGCCCTGAAAACAAGCACACAGACTGTCATATAACTTTGTTTCTCCAATCATTTACCACAATATTTAACTATTTGTTATACATTCTGTTTCTTTCTTTTCTATTTTCCTCATGAAAATGTAAGTTTGATGAGACCAGGAACTTCATCTGCTTTGTTTACTTCTGAATCTCCGGAGTCTGACACATAATAAAGTACCAAAATAATAGATTTCGTTCGACAAATTAATGAAGGAAAATATATTTATATCACCTTCCTTATCCTAGAGCTTAGTATACTATACATCTTTCCTAAATGTTTAAGTAAAATTTCAAGTGTACTGATGGCAATTGCTATATAAAACAAACAAAAGTAAAAACAAACAAAACTTTAAAAATGCTCCAAAGTTTGACAAAGTTGTAACAAGTGTGTGTCATTTTCTTTTTTTGCCTTTTTTTTTCTAAATATATAACTCAAGTTTCTGTAGACTCCTCTTTATGAAATTGGGGCTCACTTGTCCTTTTCACTTCACCTTTGAGGAATTCTTTCCTTTTTCTCATTTTTCAGAATTTAACAAAGAAGGTACAGTTTGGTCCTTAAACTTAAATGCGTATTAAGGAGGGCACGTTCTGCATGGAGCACTGGGTGTTATACGCAAACAACGAATCATGGAACACTGCATCAAAAACTAATGATGTAATGTATGGTGATTAACATAACATGATAATAAAAAAAAACTTAAATGTGCAATTAACATTACTTTGTGTCTCAACTTTGTTTCCCAACTCAATAGCACACAGATTTGGTCCTTCCCCTATTCTCCCAGAAAAGCAATGTGAAGTCTCTCTTGAGGGCTTGCCTCCTCCTTCCTCAAGTGATTACCATTAGGGGCATCTTGGTGTCACCACCTTGTAGTAAAAGTTCCGAGAGTCCCATGGCTACTTAGAAAGTCATCCAGAGGATCTGAGACGCTTGCTCCTAGCAATGTATTGTAACAAGTGTGAGAAAAATAATGGCTCTATCAGTCCCATCTCATCAATATTGAGCCACTGGATTTATTTGTCATATAACAGCCCAAGGCATTATTGCTGTCAAAATAACAGGAAAGAAATGTTGCACTGAATTGAATTAACTGGGAAACTTTCCTCATTACCACTAATAAACTCTTTTTAAACTGGCTTCGATTTGTCAGATCCTGGTACCTAAGGGGCTAGTGAACAAAATGATCAGATCATTAATTCCCTATTGAAACAGTATGAATTGTGTTGATAATCTTAACCACAGGAACTGAGACTTACCCAACCAGGGGTCCCAGTGTATTTTCTTGAATTTCCTCAGATAAATTAACTTCATAGGACACAGCAAAATTGACACATCTGCAACAATTTCCTGATCTTTGAGAAAATATAGGGAAGAAATTCTTAACACCAACTTATATGAGTGAGTGTAATAATCCTAAAACAATATTAATGAGGCTTTTGGCATAGCAGGTGGACTATCCTCTAAATTAAAGAATTTCTACTCGAATAATACAATATTTAAAGATATATAGATATCTTAAATATACCAGTGACCCTTGAACATGGGTTAGGGCACCAACCCCCCACAAAGTCAAAAATCCACATATACCTTTTGACTTCCCCCCAAACTTAATTACTAATAGTGTACTGTTGACAAGAAACCTTACCGATAACATAAACAGTTGATTAACACATATTTTGTATGTGTTGTATGTATTACATACAGTATTCTTACAATAAAGTAAGCTCGAGAAAAGAAATTGTTATAAAGAAAATCCTAGGGAGGAGGGGAAAATACATTTACAGCCCTGTACTTTATATCAAAAAAATTCATGTATAAGTAGACCCACACAGTTCAAGGCCGTGTGTTCAAGGGTCAGCTATACTCACTCTTTCCTGACCCTGTGTCTTTCTGTTGTCTTTCCTATTTCTTTGTGCTTTTCTCATGTGCTCATGAGACACTTACCTTCAGAGGGTCATCAGTAAATTCTTGGGTTGACTGTCTCATTTGTAGGTGGGCATTATCTACTTTTAATCTGTCACTACTTTGTTAATTCTATAAGACATAAAAGATAGAGAAGTTTTTGCTTTTGTTTTTACTGCCTGTAGTTTTCTTTTCTTCCTTTCATTCCTGAAAAATCTCTGCTCCGTTTACCAGTTGGGATATCATTTCCAATCTCTCTTGGTGGCTGCCCACCTAACAAATCCACTAATTCCTTTCATTCTGGAATATCCTGTAAAAATCCATGACTATGATGGCTTCTATTTTAAGTTTTGGTTTATTTGTTTTTGCTGTTTTAGTGATGCAGATTATCTTCTTGATACAGCTTGTTCTTGATGATTCTTAATAAGATATTTTGTGCCAGGACTGAATACGTTTTCTGTTGGGCACCTACACTACTTGTAAAGCTTTTTGATTTAATATAAGCTCACTTGCCAGACCTTTTAGAGAATGATAGAAAATTAGTTATCTTTGTGAAAATTTTGGAATTGCTATTTGTTACTGTTTTTGATTATTTACTAAATCACAAAGAATCCTTGGTTTATAATTACAGGGATAGTCAGCATATTGCCATGGGAATAAATTATTTGCTGGTTTCAGATTCTGTATTTCATTTTGTACTATAGAAAATGTAGAAAATTGAAATTAGATGGTCAAAAATTAGTGGTAACAAATATTTAGTTAAGTTTATTAGAAATGACAAGTTACATGGTATAATATATTTATATTACACATTTGAATAACTATGTGGATTTAAGAAAATATTTAATTAAAAGATGTTTATTATTTCTCAAAAACATTTGAATAAGTAATTGATGGTAAGTTAAACACATGTTATTTGTAGACAGTGGAAATGATTGTCACTGCTATGCTATTAAGGTTTATGCTAAAAATTATGAACATTAAAATATAAGCCAAGATTAAGACATCAAAATGCTATCATATTTCACTAATTTTTTTTTAGTTGTATTCTGACTGCAGTTTTTAGTTTTTAGGACAGCAGAATATTTCAATTCTACCTGCAAATATCCTTTATATCAGTACAGATATATTATGTTCTTAGAACTGGATTTTCTCTTCCTTGCTCAGGTGAAATCCCATACTATGAGAGATAATCTAACTTGCTCAAATTGAGGGAAAGTTATAATAGACACATCTATGGGCATGGATTTCCTTATAAAGCAAATTAAAACTCTTAGTTTTCTGTACCACAGTCATAATCATTGGACCTTCTTTTCTGACTGTTATAAACATTGAAATGCCAAAAAGAAAAGACCTCATATAAAACCTCATACTTGTGATATAAAATGCTTACTACCTTGAGGAAAATAATGAAAAAAAAAAGTATATCTTCCTTACTTAAAAGTTCATGACAATTGTCATGTTACTCTGATAATTTTCATGGTAAAACCTTCTTCCAGTAGGTAAGGGGTCTTTCTTCCATTTAATATACTAAAACAATAGTTTTCAAACATTTTTCCTCAGGCACCACATAACAGTTTTTAAAAATGAAATACTCTCACAGGTTTTCGTGTGATCTAAAATTTTACATTTAAATAATTACCAGGATAAAATTTCTAACAATTATGTATTATATCTATGCTTTAAATATATTTTCACCAAAATCTTTGAGGTACAAATTTAGCACATTCAATTTACTGAAAATATCTGGCAATTTTCAGTCTTTGTTATACAAAGCAGCCAAATGGGACTATTCTGTCTGAAAATGTGTGCCTTTATTTTAAAATTTTAATTCTTGTGTTAGTATGCATTACTGAGAAAACATTTTTTTTCTGCTTGAATGCTAATTCTAAGATAGATAGACTGTTTATGTATATAAATAGAATGTTGCCCTAAGTTTGTGGCATGTATGCAATTTGGTACTCTTTCAAATTTTTTAGAAGCTCTATTTGCTTTGTCTCACAGAACTCACCTCGGTGGGAATGTATTCTTACAACATTCCTTGTTTGGTTCCCTGGAGCTAGTTAGAGTGAACATTTTGCCTTTCTTGTAGAAAATAGGAGAGAATGAAGATAATAGCAAAGCTAACAAAACAGTCAAATAGTTGCTGCAGCACTGATACAGGTAAAAGGTGTGATGTCCTGGACTTGAATTGGGCAATAAAGATGGAGAGAAATGGACATACTTGAGAGATATATGCAAAGCATGATCAACAGAATATATTGATTGCTTGGCTGAGTCAAATTTAGCTCCCAGCGTTCTGACTTGGGAAGCTATGAATGGTTTATGGTGCCATTTACCAAATCAGAAAGCAAGTGATACATTAGGCCCAGCCAACAAAAAGAAAAGATGGTGAGTTCAGTTTGGGAACCTCCAAGTGGAGATCTAAGTAGTGAGTCATAAAGGTCTGAGCCTCAGATAAATCTCAGAGGAAAAAAGTGAATATTTTCTGTCTTTCAATTAGGCAGTTTCAGAAATCTGCTACTCATAATCTTTCCTTGATTCATTTTAAAGATAGTGACATTGGTACTAAATACTTTCTATGATCTCTCCTCTACCTACTATCCTATATAATGAACATCACTATCTATTAAATATCAAAGTAAAATTCATTCATTCAGTCATTCATTCTTTCTTAATAAAGTTTATTGGTAAAAATATATAGACAAAATTACACAACCATGCAGATATCATTCAGTGAATTTCTACAACCTGAATACATCTACGTAACCACCATACAGAGCAAGAAATAGAACACCACCAATACTGCAAAAGTCCTGTCATGTCCCTTCCCAATCATTTCCTTCTTTTCAACAAAATAACCACTACCCTGTCTGCTAACTTTATATATTTACCTGGTTTTTGTTGTTGTTGTTGTTATTGTTTTAAACTTGATATTGTGGGGACTCACTTGGAACCTGAGAGTTGGTATGAATATTATTTTAAACTAAAACATTCCAGATCTAACAGATGCAGAAAGAAGTCATCTTGGTGCTTCCCTTATCTGAGTAAAAGCAGCAACTTCTGAGAAATGACACTAACATAAATCCCCTCTCCTGGGAAGTTACACAGCCATGAAGACCAAAAGACACTTGTACCTATATTAACAAACATTATCATAAATTTTATCTCCCATTAGTTCTCCTAAAATCCATGTGTCTTTCCTAAAGAAACCTATTCAGTCTTCACATAGAAGACTTTTCTGCCCTCTCCCTTTCCCTTACTAAGTTAGGGATATAAACTAACTTTAATTATTTATCCAACTAGCTACTTCTTTTATTGGGTCCTGTATGTATATGAATAATCCTTCCTTCTGTTGATCTGTCTTTTGTCAGTTTAATTCCCAGGCCCCCAGGAACTGAACCAAAGAGAGTAGAGAAAAATTTTTCCTCCCCAATGACATAAGTGAAATTATATATTATGTTCTTTTTTGTGTATGGAATTTTTGCTCAAAATTATATTTGTATGATTATTTTCATTGCTCAATAGCATTTCTTTACATGAAATTACAACAATTTATCTATTCTGCTATTGAAAGAATTTGGGGTTGTTTTGCATGAATCAATGCATGAATGTGTGTGATACACATTTATCGAGTAGCATCAGACATTTAGTATCAGACATTGTGCTAAGTAGAGATAAAATATGGATAAGACAGGGTGCCTGAGTGGCTCAGTTGGTTAGGTGACTGCCTTCGGCTCAGGTCATGATCTCGAGGTCCTGGGATTGAGTCCCACATTGGGCTCCCCTCCTCTGCAGGGAGCCTGCTTCTCCCTCTCCCTCTGCCTGCCACTCTCCCTGCTTGTGCTCTATCTCTCTCTGTCAAATAAATAAATAAAATCTTTAAAAAACATATGGATAAGACAAATTTATGCCCTCAAAGCATTACACTCCACTAGCAGTAATAAAAAAATGAAGAAATGTAACTATTGCAAGTAATATGAGATTATATGAATAAGATGGAGTATACTGGGGCAAGTAAGATAATTAATTCTGCCCCAAAATGAGATCAAGGAATAATGGAGGAATGAGACCTTTGTTCTAGAAGCATGAGCTAGTAGAGGGTACAGATAACAGCATTTGTAAATAAATTTAGAAGAGAAAAAATGGCAGATTTATAAATAGTAATTCTAAATACATATTTCTTTTTAAAAATATGGTTATAGGGATAAGTGATTATGTTGCAAATGAAGGCTAGGGCCAAATAAAGTTATATGTATTTTGCAACTGAATTTTTCTATTTGAAAGGATATCTGTCACTATTAAGCATAGAAATAGTAGAGACGAGGGAAAAAGAAAGGAAACTAATACAAGATGTCCATCGAAAGATGAAGGTAGAAGCAGATAAGAGGTATTAAGGTGTAAAGAGAATGGGATTTGGCTCTTGATTGACAGAGGACTTTAAGGTAGTTCCTCAATTTCTTAGCAAATAATGTTAATCTAAATATCCAGGCTGAGGATAAAATTTTGCAAAACCCATATGACATTCAGATTTGTATTTATTGAGTTTGAGCTGATAGAATTACCTCTGGTAAACAGTTAGTTGTTTATTTAACTGGAAATTCAAGTTACAAGTGTTAGTGAATTCTATAGCAGGAATGAAATCAAGCAAAAAGTGAGAAAAAATCCTGAGGAAAAAAAAAAAAAACTAAAGGTTGGTCGTGGGAAAGATAAGAATTTAAGGCAGAGAGGAAGAAGAACTGTATGTATTCCTTTGATTGTGTATTTTTCAGTCTGTTTTGATTTTATTTCATCATTATCATTCATGAAATATGTAATTTTATACAAAAAGAGCCATGGGCAATAATTACTTCTGTAGTATATCTATTTGCACCACACTTTATAGTACACATGCAACCTGTAAATATTTCTTCCATGAAAATTAGTCAATCTTCCTTTTTTTTTTTTTTTTTTACCCCTGACATTAGGTGAAGAGGTGTGAATCAGACATGCTTCTCAAGTCCTGGAAAAATATCAATTATCAATTACTGGTAAATTACCACAAGATGTCTCTTTTGTTTTAAACATTTATTCATTTTCATTCATCATTCCTATTATAGACAACCATTTCTGTAGATAGATATACTCAGGATCAGAATTGCTGAGTCACAGAACAGGCCTACACTTAATATGGCTAAATATTGCCACACTGCTCTCTGGAAGCTCTTACACAGACAGAGTCTATAGCCCTGTTAGGAGCATTGAGGAAATGGTGAAACCAGAGGACCCTCTTTCAAAAACAAAGGACAAACACAAATATAAAATCAAATATCAAAATGAATACACATTTAAAGCAAGAAAAGAAATTACAATAAATTTCAATCTATAGTTGAGAAATATAAGAATATTGTTACATCTATGAAAAAAATTTCTATTACTTAGCCATTTAACATCTCATAAAATATACTTTCTCTAGCTTTTTTAACATATTACTCTTTAATTTCTTTTCCATATGTTAATAATTTTGAAATATAATTTTCTGTCAATAATGGAAAGATCATTTAACCTTTACTATTCAGTAAAATCATAGTTGAGATGTACAAAGTATGAAATCTTTTAGTACTGGTAGTGATTTTGGTTTCCAAAATTTTGAATAATTCTATTTAATGTAATTCTTATCAAAAATGAAAAACATATGCATGATATGTTTAAGATAGTAAATAGTGCATTATGGAGTATATTTTTGCAAGAGAAAACTCTCTTTTGTCAGTGAGAATAAAATTATCTTTTCATTATTTTACACATTTAATGGTTAGAATAATTATCCATAGACCTGATTCTAACTCATGCTTTTATACATTATTTTTTAAGATTTTATTTATTTATTTGAGAGAGAGAGAATGAGAGATAGAGAGCACGAGAGGGAAGAGGGTCAGAGGGAGAAGCAGACTCCCTGCTGAGCAGGGAGCCCGATGTGGGACTCAATCCCGGGACTCCAGGACCATGACCTGAGCCAAAGGCAGTCGCTTAACCAACTGAGCCACCCAGGCACCCTATGCTTTTATACATTTGATTCTTCTTCATATCCTCATACTTTCAATGCTTGATGCTATAGGATACATTCACATTATTCTGGTAAAACCTCTGGGCCAGCATCTTGATTTCATAATACAGGTGGTAGGATATTTCTGGAACCATTCCTACATTGGAATGGATAGCAATAACTTAACTATATTAATAACTTATTAAGATAATTTTTTGGCTGTATAGTCTTTAATCACCTCTTCATGACAATAATTTATATCGTTTTCTGTAGAGAATATACTATAAATAAAAAATACAATCAACTAAGTCCAAAGTAAATGTATACCCAAATTAAATTCCACTTACTCAGATACCAAATATGTCTGTAGCTACTCCAATAGTACTTGACACAAGGCAAGTCAAGTGTGACAGTAAATATCCACTTACTGACTGCTTGCAAATTTTAAATTCAGGAATGCTGTTGTGAAAATTAAGTATGGCCAATATAAACAAGATCTGAAAATAATTGTGGTAAGGGACGCCTGGGTGGCTCAGTCAGTTAAGTGCCTGCCTTTGGCTCAGGTCATGATCCTAGGGTCCTGGGATCGAGTTCCGCATCAGGCTCCTTGCTCAGTGGGGAGCCAGCTTCTCCCTCTACCTGCCACTCTCTCTCTCTCTCTCTAAAAAATAAATTAAAAAAATCTTTAAAAAAAAGAAAATAATTGTGGTAAGACTATTAAAAGTTCGTTCACAGTGAACCTAACAAATATTGAACATCTGACATTGGTAAGGATGCTATTGCAAATCCTATAATATGTTCAACAATGAAGATGTAGTTATTTGCTTTTTGGCAGTAATAACTTGTATAATATTAATGCACATTTTTGTGTAGAGCAGTATTTTAAAACAAAACAATGTTCTTTCTAAATACAGAAACTTATGAGGGAGATATAGAACTGAAATTGGTTGTGGTGCTCATTATTTCTTTATTGCATCTAACAAATTGCAATATTTTCCCAGTTGAAATAGAAACTACAGTTGTCATACTATCTAAACATATTGCATGTATTTTAAAGTTATATAATGTTATTTTAGCACTGAATTTTACTTTCAAAAGTGCCCTGAGGTTTTGATTATATAAATGATATGAAAACATTAGCAAAGATAATAAGCAATAAGCAAGCAAAACAAAATACTGGAAAGTGAAATTTGTGGTCTTCGTGATGTTCCACTAAAAAATTATGTACCATGATCTTATGGTATTTACTTCTAGTCACTCTCACTTTGCTTCAGATATCAACGGGTGTCTTTGGGGTGAAAGATGCCATTTTCTATAATCTCTAATGCATTCAACTATCCTACAAAGTGGAACAACAGTTTTTAATGGAGGACATTAAATCAGCTTTCCCTTTGGCACTAAGTGTGAACCTCTGCTCCTGACTAGTCCTTATGAATACATCATCCCTCAGAATGAATGACTGCTCTACTTTATAGCACATATATATTTCACAACTTACTCAGGGAATTTCTTGACCTATCTGTTATTTTCTAAATTATAAAATCAGTAATGCAGTTATGAAGAAAAACTGGTAATATATCAAAGATCCAAAAGAAATGAGGGAAAGCCTATTAAAATTTGAGCCATAGACAAGTAGAAATATAACAAACTCAATTTTCATTATTTCCTAGTTGTTTTATGCATATATGGGGTGTCTGTTGGACTGAAAGCTGTAAGTAAAGAAATATTGGGTAGAATACAGGCAAAATTTACCTTCCAGATGGAACAGATATAGACAGGTAATTCTTAGAACAGTTGTAAGCCTAAAGTAATTAGAAAATTTGTTGAACAATTATTTTCTGAGTTGAATTTTATATCCAAAGTTACTTAATGATTTTTCACTTCAAGACTGAAGTACATAGAAAGATAGTAGGGAAATAACAAAGATAAGGAACATAGGTGATAAAGAAAAACTGTGTATAACCAAGACTCAGGTAAAATATTTGACCTAGTGTTGAAAATCTCTATTGAAATTCAAGTTGACATCTGTGACTCCAACCCTGTGTACAAATCTGCTTTGTGCTGAGAGCCCCTGGCCTCATATGCAAACCCTTAGCATTACTTATACCTGCTGGGCTTTGTATTGACCAGCAAAGAAGACACCCACCATCTCCGAATAATGAGAGTATCAGTTTGATACCATTAGCAAGGAAAAAAAAAAAACAAAAAGACAACCCACAAGCCTCTGTTTAAAATATAACAGCAGCTTTAAGAGTGAGAATGTGATGCAAATAAATTCCAAATCCTCCAGTTTACCTCATGCATGGGTGGTTAGTCCTGGTATAGTTGGAAATTTCTGTATTAGTAGGTAATTTAGCAGAATATCTAAGAATGCTGTCTTTTATTATGGAAGGATTACAGCTTTTCTTCTTCAGAGATTAAACAGTGAAATGTGGCTCTGACAGTAAATTCTAATGTGTTAAGTTTTAATTTTTTTATAGGTTACTTTAAGGAATGCACTCGTGTGTGTGTGTGTGTGTGTGTGTGTGTGTGTGTGTGTGTGTGTAAAGTAAATGATAAAGTAGAGACTACCAGAATAGGTTCTAAATAGCTTTTATAAAGTGAAAATGACAGGAATTTTGAGACAATAATTTAACTAAGATCATTTCTAGAGACAGGTAAGATTGTCAATAGTTGACTGACAAATTATGCAAGAGGTTAAATTTCCTTCCTCTGATATTGTGGGGTCACATAGATATACTCATTCAGGGCACCACTAGGTAACTAGGGGAAGGGGTATAACTTTTCAAAATGCATCCAGCAGACAGAGTTTCAAATAGAAAATGGGAGTCAAATTGAAATCAGGGTTCTGTGCAATTGAAATTGGGACTCAACTTCAACTACTGTAGGATCTTACACTTGCAACTGGTGTTAAGAATTCATCCAGTTTAATCAATTAAAATCTAATCTCAAGGTGAGCTGTTGTCAGTATTACATCAATGGCATGGTTATGTTATTCTCTCCTCTAAAAAAATACCATTCAAATATAAAGAAACTCATTAAAAAGCAAAGATAGATATTAGTATATGGTAAGGCAAAGATATCCAATTCCCTGCATTGGTTGTAATAAGTAAACATTGAAAATCCTAAGCAAAATCATATTAATGGAGAGTGTCATGGAAAACATGAAATGGCAGCTACTGTCCTAAATATACTTCCTTCCTTAGCCAAATCTGCTGACAATCTCTTGACTTCTTCTCTTCTGATATCCTTCTAACCAACTTCTATTTTGCTCTGTCTCCATCACTCGATTGAAATAACTCTTGTCCAAGTTGCCAGTGATAATACATGTTGTAAAAGCTAAAGAACACATTTTATCCTTATGCTATTGGCCACTTTCTCCATCTTTACATATGCTCTTATTTAGGCTTCTGTGATGAGGACTATCCTAGTTTCTTCCTGCCTCTGCTAAATGTTTGAATTACTTAGAGCTCGTTCAGGGATTTTATTCTGTAACTGCTCTGTCCCTATAGTGTTCCCAAATACTTCAATAGGATTAAATGTAATTTGTATGCTTATATTTCCCAAATTTACATTTTAAAACCAAAATTACATTAGCAGTAAATTCATATATTCAAATATCTTCTTCCCATAGCCTATCAAAGTTTCATTTGGGAATCACAAATATAATATGCCCTTAGAACTCTTGACTCTGGGGGCACCTGGGTGGCACAGTCAGTTAAGCTCAGGTTAAGCTCTTGGTTTTAGCTCAGGTTGTGATCTCGGGGTCATGAGATTGAGCCCAGCATCAGGCTCCATGTTCAGCACAGAATCTGCTTGAGATTCTCCCTCTACCTTTGCCCCCACCCTCCAGTCGTGGTCTCTCTCTTTCAAGTAAATAAATAAATCTTAAAAAAAAAAAACTCTTGACTCTATTCTCAATTCTATTTTTTTCTCTCAAACTTTTGCCTTCCCTAGACTTCTCCAAGTCAGCAAATAGCACCATAATTAACAACACTTCTCAAACCGTAAACCTGAAACTCATCCTGATCTTCTATTCTTTACCCCCCATTCCTAATCAAGTGGTGCAAATTATAGCTCCCAAGTATATTTTAAATCCATCTATTTATCTCCAACTTAACTGCTATCATGGTAAGTCAAGTCATCATTAGTTCTTACCTAGCAAAACAACTTTTTAACTGATCCCAGCATTTTTTATTTTCACTTTCCTTAAACTAATATGCACACAGCAGCCAATGCAATTATTTTTAAACTTGAATTAGACCTTGCTTAAAACCTAACTGTATCTCATTGGAGTGGAATGAAACAACAATATCTTGGCATGCTCTACATCATCTTTTCTGATTTGATGCTACCAATTTCTCCTTTATACCTCTCTACATTTCACTCTGCTTTTCTGTTTTTCAAATATACCAAGTTCTCTCTCAGTTCAGAGTCTGTGCACATTTTAGTTCTTGTTTGTTTCACTTGCCATGCTTTTTATCTTCTCTTAACATGTTTGCCAATTAATTTTTGTTAGTTTGTTTAAATTGAATGGAAAATAGGCATTTTTCAAACAGTTACTAACCTATTAAAATGACCTTGAAACTAATAAACCTATTTTAAGTGATGTTGGGGAGATATCTCAAAATCCAAAAACAAATTTCTCTAGACTCTGGGCTGAGAATTATTACGAACATCATAACCTTGAAAGATAGAGATGAATATAATAAACAAAAAGACATCAGTGATTTGGTGTTCCTACACAGTATAAAGACAAATGTACAAAGAAAAGTCACAAGAGTCGTAGTTAACTTTTTGAAAAGGTTGCTGTCTAACAGAGTTATAGAAAACTGCTTACCATTGATCTATATTCTTAAGAGAGAAGAAAAAGAAGCCAACAAAACAGGCTTTCATAATGTTATATTCATTTATTCTCTTCCTTACTTCCCCTCTAATGCACATCTCTTAAAGGACGAAATATATTAGTTAGCAATTTAAAGCATTCACTGAATTAACAAAAAAGCTATTTTTAAGTTATAACTATCAAAAGTCACTGCCTACCAGTGACACTAGTGACCTCTTTGACCACAGAATGACTCACACTCACTCTATCTACAGATTCCAACTGAGCCGTTGTGTGGAAGGAGCCCTTTTTTTGTGTATTTTGTCACATTTCAACTATCATGGTGTAGTTCAAGTCTTACCTTTCCAACAATGCTCTTGCAGACCATTCCAGTCTCTATGTGGACTTCCTCTGAATTATGCTGTTCTGTCTACCAGTACGGCCATCTGATCACCTCTTGCCTTATCTGTTTGTAAAACAATTTACAAGTAGATTCTTTACCAGTGGCATTCTAAATTCATCGAGGGCAATAATAACGTGGGTTTTTTTTAGTTTGTTTATTTACTATCTCTTCTAATGTTACCTAGTCTTAAGCATTTGTTTTATTACAAAAATATGATTAATTCATCACATGATTATTGAGTTCTGCAAGGAGAACAAAATGTTCTACTGTACACTGGGAATATACATTAAGCACTTAGTATATGTTAAGTGTTATTCTTTGTGTTTTACATTTAAGAATTATTTATTTCTCATTGTAAAATTATGACAAAGACACCCTTATTACCCACCCACCCAATTTACAGGTGAAGAAACTGAGACAAAATCACACTAAATAACTTGCTCAAAGTTATAGAGCTTATAAATGATAGGGCCAAGATTTGAGTCCAGGGAGTCTCATCCCAGGTATGTTATTAACTCCTTCACTTCACTCATTGCACTTACAATCTTGAGATGAACACAACTGAATGAACAGTTACAAGGCAGCATAAATACTTTAACAGGGTACAGACAGCACACTAACAGAGCAAAAAGGAAAACATTTAATGTGGATCTATGGGCCCAAGGTCTATGCAGTCTGTATATATAAACTATATATAAATTGTGTGTGGGGGGCGCCTGGGTGGCTCAGTCAATTAAGCGTCTGATTTGGCTCAGGTCATGATCTCATGGTCCTGGGATCGAGCCCCGTGTCAGCCCCATGTCAGGCTCTGTGTTCAGCCTAGAGTTTGCTCATTGCTCTCCCTCTGCCCCTCCCCCTGCTTGTGCTCACACTCTCTCACTCGCTCTCTCTCAAATAAATAAATAAAATCTTAAAAATAAATAAATAATTTTTTTGTGTGTATATATATACATATATATATAATATTGAATATATGAATTACATACACATATACTGTATTAGTCATTAGAGGTAGTTTTGTCTCCAGCTTTTGCTATTAGCAGTTCTGCATTTAAACTATTTAAAAATGGCTTAACAATAAAAACAAATTCACTGCACCAGCAAGATCTTATCATCTACATTTCCCAACAGAATTCCTGGGAAAAATGATAGATTTGGTTTATTTTACTATGCAAAACATAGTCTTCTTAATTATAAAGAGAAATAATTTCTTCTAAAATGGAGATCAACATTTGCTTACAAAGTCATTTAAAAATATGTTGCATACACTCAAATATTTGTCTTCTGAATTAATAATCTTACCTATAGTATTTACCAGAAAAAATACCCCAAAGGTATGCAAACCATATTAACCTTTTAGTACCTTCCAAAAGTGGCACTCTGGATATGTAACAATTATACTTGATTTTTCAAGTTTGAAAGTACCTATAGTGCTTCCAAGAGTTTGGCATATTTGTCATCCGTGAGAATATCCAAACTTTCACACTCAGCTTCTCTCAGCATTCTTCGAACCCGAGGAATAAATTACTACCAAGAGGTTATTTTCATTATCCATTCACTGCTTGTATATTTAAACACTGGAAATATAAAAGTAATTCTACCATCAGGGAATTGAGAGACTAGTGGAGAAGAGATTATTTGATTTTGTTAACCCTTTTCAGGTTAAAAATCAGTACAGCCTAAGTCTGAACCTTGATGTCTTCCCAAATGCACCAGGGAAGAAAAACCTGATGTGTACAAAGGAAAGCTGATGTGAAAGATGAGCCATAGATGGACGACAAAAATAATGCTCTGAGCAGGGCTGCTGTGTTGCACAACTCTAGAAGGCACAGTCACATTGTCTCCTATGGAAATAATGCTCCCTGGAGTTGTGCAGGTCACAACATGCTTAAGCACACCTGGCAGCCCTGACTAAAACTTCACTTTATGCTCCAAATAACAATTCCAATGAGTTCATTTTAGAAACATGAAAACATCAAACAAACAAAGGTTATTTCTCTTAGCTTCAGAAGCAGACTTTTCAAGATAATAAGAAAAAACATATCATTATGAAATTCAACATTTACATTACAGACCATTAATGATTACTTTAAGAGACTGTTTTTAAGAAACCATGCCTGCTGGGGAACATGGAGCCAAACTTCTGTGAATGATTTCATCTTGCTCTCCAATAAAGCTTTTAATTATGGATACTTTTTAAAGTGCATTACATTAATTATCCATTTGCTCAGCAGGCTGCTTCCCAGGGCTCCTTCCAGTTCCTCTGACTCTGTGGCAGAACCTGGCAGTCACTACAGCGAGAGTAAGAGTTCAGATGTTTGAAAACAGAATTCAATGATCTTTTGCCAACATGAAGAAGATAGATATGAGCATACAGAAAAGAATGCATTGCTCTGCAAAACACTGCTTCATTTCTCAAACACAGAGGGAGGACAGAGAAGAATAAATTGCATTGGGCAGCTTCCCAGGCTTAAAATAGAGATTTACAAGGCAGTTCCTTTTTTTTTTTTTTTTTTGTACCATACATCATTACTTTAATATTATTTGGATAGGAAACTGATTTAACTCAATTACCCTTAACTGAATTCAGGACATTTTAGTCATGCAAACAGGAAAGGAAGAGTGGAGTAGCATGAGAGTTATTAGGACTGAGGCAGAGAAGAATTGTTCCACCCACCCAGCTGCCCACTAGTACCATTACTTTTCCCATCCATAATTACATTCTATCTACATTTTTTTCTCTTCCCAGAGACACATAATCCAACTTTAGAAGTCATCTTTCTAAAGCCATAGCATATTGAGTAAGCCTCACAATTTCAAGTGCCCTGCTGAAAATGCTGGACTTTTCTCCACAAAACCGTTTCCTCATGACTGATTTCAATCCCCAATTTAGGAGCCTGAAAATCTTGGTTTGGAAATACATTTAGTGGTACCCTTCTTACATTGCAAAAGCATGAATTTGTTACAGGAAATCTGGCTTAAAAGAAAAAAACAAAACAAACATGGAAAAACCTGGAACTTTAGAAGGCAGGGCTATTGCAAGGACCAAAGTGACGTCAATTGGCAGTACTTGGTAAAGCTAAGTTCTGCATCTGCTTTGTGCTATTCCTGGAAGCCATCCCCACTAATGTCAACTTCTCTCTGTTGTACCCACCCTATGTTCCCTACACAAGGAGGGTGATATTTATAAGGGCTTGATATAGTCACCTTATCCAATGCATAAGATCTGCATAAAATCTACATTTCCTGGTTTTGTATTGTAGAGTCATTCTAGGTAATTCACTTATTTATAATATTGCCTAATCGGGCCTTGAATGTGAGAAGCACCAGTTCAGATATGACCTATAGAATTCTGTGGCAATGGATGGGCATAGCTCAGAAAGGGTGTCTTAGTAGAAATTTAGGATTTAAAAAATGTATATATAGTTATATATATATAACTATTAAATGAAGTGAAAGAAAAAAGAATATGTCAAGTACATCCCCTCTTGCCAAATCATTTAAATTTGTGCCATACACCAGCCATGATGACAGCTTTTCTGGAAAAAGCTTACTCAGTTTGAGATTGTCTTGACATTTCAAGGGTAGATTTCAGAAACTGACTGTGTAAATAACCTTGCTCAGAGAAAGAGAGAAGGCAAATGGACTGTTCCATTGGTTCCATGGACGGCTTTTCCAAAGAAGCTCTGGTGCTCTGATGGCCCCAGAGAGGGAAGAATTGAGCTGGACCCACTGGGTGCACTTTCTCTGGTGTTAAGCACTCACAGCCCTTGGACATGGACTAACACTTTCCATTCAGCAATCCCACATTGTTTCACCCAAGCCTGTTTCAACTGGAGACAAATGAGAGTACAGTCCTTTTACCCACCCAATCTGCACTAGGCATGAGCATATGTAATAATAGGAAAATGCCAGAGATGTGAAAAATGGGCACATAGTTTACAAAAGTCTTATTACACATGATCATTTGCCCATAACCTCTAACAAATGTGTTAAGGAAGAATTATTAACTCCATTTTCTAAAGGAGGAAACCAAGACTTGAAGAGGTTAAGGGTTTGCTCAGGTTCATAAAAAAATACATGGTGGAATGGAAGCTCAAATGCAAGCATTACATTTTTAGATTCAGTGTTCATTTAATTCATTGCATATCTCTCTGCTTACATGAAACTTAAAAGAATTCCACATTCCTAAAGAATTCATAGAAACTTCCTAGTGACCCAAAAGAAAAGAGAGAAGAGATATGTCAAAAAGCTGGTGTATGATTTCCATGTTTCTGTGGGGAACTCTATTCTCATTTGACAGGAACACTGAAAAAAATCAAAGAACAGAATTAGACTAATTTGTTTTTAGTGCACTAAAATATGTTTTATGAACAAAGTGGTGCTGAGCTAAGGCTGTATATATGGTGATGACACACAACCACAAATATCATGACACACAAAATCAAATCATCGGGGTCATCAGAGTTTGTGGGGCAGTGAGGGTGAAGCTGACTGAGAAGTGTGGTTTGATTTCTTCCCAGGTTTCTCTACTTTCTGAGTTTCTTAATGTTTTTGATTCTGGATAATTTTTAAATAATCTAACTACAGTTTTAACATGTCTATTAATTAGTATTTTGCCTTAAAATAGCAGTAGAAAGATGTTATTAAATATCTTGAATCCTTACATGATCATTATACACAAAAGATTGTCCTTCTTTATAAAATGCTCCTTTGCATAAAAAGATATTTCAAATTATACATTTCTCTCTATTCTCATTTTAAATTCCAATGCTTTACAAGTGGATTTTAATAAATTAAAGTTAGCATCCCCTGTGTTCTCTCTCATGTCTTGTTTTATCTCTTCTCTGATTTCTTTTTGGATGTTGCTTTATAACCAACTTCTCTTTACCCTAAAACTCCCCCTAGGTTTGCAAAAATATATAATCTTAAAAATGCAAAACTAACGAAAGAGAAATTTAACCCAAATCTCTTTCTCTTCACTGCTTTATCTCTCAAATTATCATTAAATCTTTCCCTATCGTTTTATTAGCAAATATATTGAAAATGTGGTTTACATTTATCCTCAGTATTTTGCCTTCCATTCTACTATGAGTGACACTGATGACTGTGGAATCTGATGTTCATGGGTATCCTTTCAACCAGTGCTGATTTCTCTTCTTTCTATAAGCTCTCTCTCTATAATCTCATCAACTATCCACTTGGACCATGACTTCTCAGTCTATATCTTCAGTGCTCACCTCCCTCCTGCCCATTTTTTTCTCATACTTCCTGACCCTTGATTTATCTCTAAAATATTTCTGAAGACTGCCCATCTCAACCTGTTTTTCTAAAACCCACCAACATTTCTTACTTGAATAGCAACAATTGCTCACATAGTGTCTCTGTATCTATCTCCTTCTTCCATTACAAAGATAGAACCAATCTTTCTAAAATGTCAGTATGTCTGAAACTCTATTGAAATCCCTCAACAATATCTGAAAAAGGAAAGAATTTAAAATATAAAGATGTTTATGGGATAATATTAAATAAAACAAAGTAAAAATACTGTATGCAGTGTTAGAATAAGTAGGTAAGTATTAGGCATGCATCTGGCAGTGGATCATAAATTTCTAAATACTTGTGTATTATTGTGGAGAATACCAAAATATATCTTAATGTTATTTTTCTATCAATTTTTTAAGTGTAACCTTAAAATTAAATAATAAAAAATATATATTCGATAGCTGGATCACCTAACATACTTAGTCTAACTACCTCAACACAACACAGAAAACTCTTTCAAAGCCAAACTCAACTTTTTTCCAGAAAAACAAACAACAAAGAAAATTAATTGCATCTAAGTATACTACGCTAGTCAACCTTTTAAAAATATACCTTGTTAATTTCTCTTCCTATACTTGGCACATGAAACCCATTTTTCAATGCCTAGCTTTTATTTCTGCCTTACATTCTACCCAAATTTTCCAGGCAGTAAGTTTCTATATCATCCTTGTTTCTAACATTCTTTTCAGCCATAAAAAAAGAGAAGGAAATCATGTCATTTGTGACAACATGGCTGGGTTTCAAGGGCATTGTGCTAATGAAATAAGTCATACAGAGAAAGACAAATAGTGAACTCACTTATATAAGGAATCTAAAACAAAACAACTCATATATGCAGAGAACAGATTGGTTTTTGCCAGAGATGAGAGACAGCGTGGGGGGATAGTTGGGAAATGGGTGAAGGTAGACAAATGGTACAAACTTCCAATTCTAAGATAAATATGTCCTGAGGATGAAATGTGCAGCATGATGACTATAGTTAACAAAATGGTATTGTATATTTGAAAGTTGCTAAGAGAGTAGATCTTAAAAGTTTTCATCACAGTATGGAGGTTCCTCAAAAAATTAAAAATAAAAATACCATATGATGCAGTAAATCCACTACTGGGTACTTACCCAAAGAAAAGGAAAACACTAATTCAAAAACACGTGTATTTCTCTGTTTACTGCAGCCTAATGTACAATAACCAAGATGTGGAAACAACTTAAATGTCCATAGATAGATGAATGGATACAGAAGATGTGATATATATGCACAGTGGAATATTACTCAGCTACTCAGTCATTAAAAAAAAAGGAATGAGTTCTTCCCATTTGTAACAATGTGGATGGACCTAGAAGGTATTATGCTAAGTGAAATAAGTCAACAGGAAAAGACAAATACCATATGAGTTCACTTACATGTGGAATCTCAAAAACAAAACAAATTAACAAACCAAAAAACAGAAACATACCCATAAATACAGAGAACAAACTGTTGGTTGCCAGAAGGGAGGGGGTGGAGGGGTGGGCAAAATGGGTGAAGGGGAATGGCAGACTTCTAGTTATAGAATGAGTAAGTCATGGGGATGAAAGGTACAGCATAGGGGATATAGTCAATGGTATTATAATAGCACTGTCTGGTGACAGATGGGAGCTATACTTGTGGTGAGCACAGCATAATGTATAGACTTGTCAAATCATTATGTTATACATCTGAAACTAATGTAACATCACGTGTGAAGTATACTTCAATAAAAATTTTTAAAAATTAAAAAACAATAAAGGAAAAAATGTTCATCACAAGAAAAAAGTATATAACGATGTAACATGACAGATATTGACAAAACTTTTGTGGTAATCATTTCACAATATATACATATATCAAAGTATTATGTTGTACACCTTGAATTAATACATAGTTATATGTCAATTACATCTCAGTAAAACTGGAAAAAGTAAAAAAGTCTTATGGGGCCCATCACTGGACCATCACCTCCTTGAAACGAAGAATCTTAACTTTTCATTTTTGAATCTCTCTTTTAACCAAAAAAGTCCCCCAGAATGCTTATTTTCCCTCCACCAAACTTTTCATCCCTCTTACCTCTAAATTCAAGTTATAGTATACCACCTCTAAATTCTACATTTTCGCTGAAAGTCAGACTTCAACCAAAACTTGCGCCTGGGTGGCACAATTGGTTAAGCATCTGACTCTTGGTTTTGGCTCAGGTTGTGATCTCAGTCAGGGTCCTGAGATTGAGCCCCCCACATCGCACTCTGCCCTCAGTATGGAGTCTGCTTGAGATTCTCTCTCTCCCTCTCTCTCTGTCCCTCCCCACCCAGATAAATGAATAAGTAAATAAATAAATATTGAAAGAAAGAAAGAAAGAAAAGAGAGAGAGAGAGAAAGAAAGAAAGAAGAAAGGAGGAAAGAAAGGAAGAAAGGAAGAAAGGAAGAAAGGAAGAAAGAAAGAAAGGAAGGAAGAAAGAAAGAAAGAAAGAAAGAAAGAAAGAAAGAAAGAAAGAAAGGAAGGAAGGAAGGAAGGAAGGAAGGAAGGAAGGAAGGAAGGAAGGAAGGAAGGAAGGAAGAAAGAAAGAAAGAAAGAAAGAAAGAAAGAAAGAAAGAAGAAAGAAAAGAAAGAAAGAAAGAAAGAAAGAAAGAAAGAAAGAAAGAGAAAGAAAGAAAGAAAGAAAAAGAAAGAAAGAAAGAAAGAGAGAGAGAGAGAAAGAAAGAAAGAAAGAAAGAAAGAAGAAAGAAAGAAAGAAAGAAAGAAAGAAAGAGAAAGAAAGAAAGAAAGAAGAAGAAGAAAAGAAAGAAAGAAAGAAAGAAAGAAAGAAAGAAAGAAAGAAAGAAAAAGAAAGAAAGAAAGAAAGAAAGAAAGAAAGAAAGAAAGAAGAAAGAAGAAAGAAGAAAGAAGAAAGAAGAAAGAAGAAAGAAGAAAGAAGAAAGAAGAAAGAAGAAAGAAGAAAGAAAAAGAAAGAAAGAAAGAAAGAAAGAAAGAAAGAAAGAAAGAAAGAAAGAAAGAAAGAAAGAAAGAAAGAAAGAAAGAGCCAAAGTAGAAATAACAAGTACATGATCCTTGGTATGATCCTGAAACACAAAAAAGACATCAGTGGGGAAAAAAATGATGAAAGTCAATGTGGTCAATACATTAATAGTTAATACTATTGTACCAATGTTAATTTTCTGTTCTTACCACTGTCCTGTGGTTATGTAAGATGTTAACATTAAGGTGAAAAATGGAAGAACATGGTTTAGACTTTTTTTTTTGCAATTTTTCTGTATGTACAACATCAGTTCAAAATTTGAAAAATAATAAATAAAATGAAGAATAGAAAATAGGTGCACAAACCAAAACTACATCTGGTGCTGGAATTTTCTGCTGAAACGCTGTAGTCCTTGAGACTTATAATGGTTATAAGTTGGAACAGAAAAAACATCATTCAGATAGATAGATAGATGATAGATAGTTGATGATAGATGATAGATAGATAGATAAATAGATGATAGAATAGATATAGCAGAACCCAGGTAAAGTTGTGAGCTCTAGTCCAGTCTAATGCATAGAAGGGCTAACCTTAGAGAATATTTTCATTTTTATTATAGAATTACTAATTACTAAATCTCAGAAAGGTATCAAAGAACTACAATAAAGACACATGAAAGATAAGAATCTATTCCTCAACAAGCTATAATGGAGAATATGGGTTTCCTTGGTGAAGGATAATTTTGGGTCTTCAGCATATTTCTGAAGTGCTTGGTATAGTGGCTGCCTCTTCATATGTGCTCAATGAATATTGAGCAATATTATAAATATTATTGGGTCCCTGCAGTATGTCATCAACTGCTTCCTCTAAACATATGATAGAGTCTTTTTTTTAAATTTTTTATTGTTATGTTAATCACCAAACATCATTAGTTTTTGATGTAGTGTTCCATGATTCATCGTTTGTGCATAACACCCAGTGCTCCACACAGAACGTGCCTTCTTTAATACCCATCACCAGGCTAACCCATCCCCCAAACCCACTCCCCTCTAGAAAGCTCAGTTTGTTTTTCAGAGTCCATCATCTCTAATGGTTCGTCTCCCCCTCCGACTTACTCCCCTTCATTCTTCCCCTCCTGCTATTTTCTTTTTCTTTTTTTTCTTAACATATATTGCATTATTTGTTTCAGAGGTACTGATCTGTGATTCAACAGTCATGCTCAATTCACAGCGCTCACCATAGCACATACCCTCACCAAGGTCTGTCATCCAGCCACCCCATCCCTCCCACCCCCCACCATTCCAGCAACACTCAGGTTCTTTCCTGAGGTTAAAAATTCCTCATATCAGCGAGGCCATATGATACATGTCTTTCTCTGATTGACTTATTTCACTCAGCATAACACCCTCCAGTTCCATCCATGTCGTTGCAAATGGCAAGATCTCATTCCTTTTGATGGCTGCATAATATTCCATTCTGTATATACACCACCTCTTTTTTATCCATTCATCTGTTGGTGGACATCTTGGCTCTTTCCACAGTTTGGCTATTGTGGACATTGCTGCTATAAACATTGGGGTGCATGTACCTCTTCGGATCCCTACATTTGTAACTTTGGTGTAAATACCCAGTAGTGCAATTGCTGGGTCTGTAGGGTAGCTCTGTTTTCAACTGTTTGAGGAACCTCCATACTGTTTTCCAGAGTGGTTGCACCAGCTTGCATTCCCACCAACAGTGTAGGAGGGGTCCCCTTTTTCCACATCCCCGCCAACATCTGTCGTGTCCTGAATTGTTAATTCTAGCCATTCTCACTGGTGTGAGGTGGTATCTCATTGAGGTTGTGATTTGGATTTCCCTGATGCTGAGCGATGTTGAGCACTTTTTCATGTGTCTGTTGGCCATTTGGATGTCTTCTTTGGAAAAATGTCTGTTCCTGTCTTCTGCCCATTTCTTGATTGGATTATTTGTTCTTTTGGTGTTGAGTTTGATAAGTGCTTTATAGATTTTGGATACTAGCCCTTTATCTGATATGTCATTTGCAAATATTTTCTCCCATTCTGTCGGTTGTCTTTTGGTTTTGTGGACTGTTTCTTTTGCTGTGCAAAAGCCTTTTATCTTGATTAAATCCCAATAGTTCATTTTTGCCTTTGCTTCCCTTGCCTTTGGCAATGTTTCTAGGAAGAAGCTGCTGCAGCTGAGGTCGAAGAGGTTGCTGCCTGTGGTCTCCTTTAGGAGTTTGATGGACTCCTGTCTCACGTTTAGGTCTTTCAACCATTTGGAGTCTATTTTTGTGTGTGGTGTAAGGAAATGGTCCAGTTTCATTCTTCTGCATGTGGCTGTCCAAATTGCCCAACACCATTTGTTGAAGAGACTGTCTTTTTGCCATTGGACATTCTTTCCTGCTTTGTCAAAGATGAGTTGACCATAGACTTGAGGGTCCATTTCTGGGCTCTCGATTCTGTTCCATTGACCTATGTGTCTGTTTTTGTGCCAGTACCATACTGTCTTGATGATGACAGCTTTGTAATAGAGCTGGAAGCCCGGAATTGTGATGCCGCCAGCTTTGCTTTACTTTTTCAATATTCCTCTGGCTATTCGGGGTCTCTTCTGGGTCCATACAAATGTTAGGATTATTTGTTCCATTTCTTTGAAAAAAGTGGATGGTATTTTGATGGGGATTACATTGAATGTGTAGATTGCTCTAGGGAGCATTGACATCTTCACAATGTTTGTTCTTCCAGTCCATGAGCATGGAACGTTTTTCCATTTCTTTGTGTCTTTTTCAATTTCTTTCCTGAGTATTTTATTATAGTTTTCTGAGTACAGATCCTTTGCCTCCTTGGTTAAATTTATTCCTAGGTATCTTATGGTTTTGGGTGCAGTTGTAAATGGGATCGACTCCTTGATTTGTCTCTCTTCTGTCTTGTTGTTGGTGTATAGGAATGCCACTGATTTCTGTGCAGTGATTTTATATCCTGCCACTTTACTGAATTCCTGTATGACTTCTAGCAGTTTTGGGGTGGAATCTTTTGGGTTTTCCACATACAGTATCATATCATCTGCAAAGAGTGAGAGTTTGACTTCTTCTTTGCCAATTTGGATGCCTTTGATTTATTTTTGTTGTCTGATTGCTATGGCTAGGACTTCTAATACTATGTTGTCTGATTGCTGTGGCTAGGACTTCTAATACTATGTTGAATAGTGGACATCCCTGCCGTGTTCCTGACCTTAGGGGAAAAGCTCTCAGCTTTTCCCCATTGAAAATGATATTTGCTGTAGGTTTTTCATAGATGGCTTTTATGATATTGAGGTATGTACCCTCTATCCCTATACTCTGAAGAGTTTTGAACAAGAAAGGATGCTGCACTTTTTCAAATGCTTTTTCTTCATCTATTGAGAGGATCATATGACTCTTGTTCTTTCTTTTGTTAATGTATTGTATCACATTGATTGATTTGCGGGTGTTGAACCAACCATGCAGCCCAGGGATAAATCCCACTTGGTCATGGTGAATAATCCTTTTAATGTACTGTTGGAGCCTATTGGCTAGTATTTTGGTGAGAATTTTTGCATCCATGTTCATCAAGGATATTGGTCTGTAATTCTCCTTTTTGATGGGGTCTTTGTCTGGTTTTGGGATCAAGGTAATGGTGGCCTCATAAAATGAGTTTGGAAGTTTTCCTGCCATTTCTTTTTTGGAACAGTTTCAGGAGAATAGGTAGTAATTCTTCTTTAAATATTTGGTAGAATTCCCCTGGGAAGCCATCTGGCCCTGGGCTTTTGTTTGTTGGGAGATTTTTGATGACTGCTTCATTTTCCTTAGTGGGTATAGGTCTGTTCAGTTTTCTATTTCTTCCTGGTTCAGTTCTGGCAGTTGATACATTTCTAGGAATGCACCCATTTTTCCAGGTTATCTAATTTGCTGGCATAGAGTTGCTCATAATATGTTCTTATAATTGTTTGTATTTCTTTTGTGTTGGTTGTGATCTCTACTCTTTCATCCATGTTTTGTTGATTTGGGTCATTTCTCTTTTCTTTTTGATAAGTCTGGCCAGGGGTTTATCAATCTTGTTAATTCTTTCAAAGAACCAACTCCTAGTTTTGTTGATCTGTTCTACTGTTCTTTTGGTTTCTATTTCATTGACTTCTGCTCTGATCTTTATGATTTCTCTTCTCCTGCTGGGTTTAGGCTTTATTTGCTGTTCTTTCTCTAGCTCCTTTAGGTGTAGGGTTAGGTTGTGTATTTGAGACCTTTCTTGTTTCTTGAGAAAGGCTTGTATTGCTAGCTACTTTCCTCTCAGGACTGCCTTTGCTGTATCCCAAAGATTTTGAACTGTTGTGTTTTCATTTTCATTGGTTTCCAAGAATTTTTTAAATTCTTCTTTAATTTCCTGGTTGACCCATTCATTCTTTAGTAGGATGCTCTTTAGCCTCCATGTATTTGAGTTCTTTCCGACTTTCCTCTTATGATTGAGTTCTAGTTTCAAAGCACTGTGGTCTGAAAATATGCAGGGAATAATCTCAATCTTTTGGTATCGGTTGAGACCTGATTCGTGACCTAGGATGTGATCAATTCTGGAGAATGTTCCATGGGCACTAGAGAAGAATGTGTTTTCTGTTGCTTTGGGATGGAATGTTCTGAATATGTCTGTGACGTCCATTTGGTCCAGTGTTTCATTTAAAGTCTTTATTTCCTTGTTGATCTTTTGCTTAGATGATCTGTCCATTTCACTCAGGGGGTGTGAAAGTCCCCCACCATTATTGTATTGTTGTCAATGTGTTTCTTTGCTTTTGTTATTAATTTCCTTATAAAATTGGCTGCTCCCATGTTAGGGGCATAGATATTTACAATTGTTAGATCTTCTTGTTGGATAAACCCTTTAAGTAAGATATAGTGTCCTTCTTCATCTCTTATTACAGTCTTTGTTTTAAAATCTAATTTGTCTGATATAAGGATTGCCACCCCAGCTTTCTTTTGGTGTCCATTAGCATGGTAAATAGTTTTCCACCCCCTCACTATCAATCTGGGGGTGTCTTTGGGTCTAAAATGAGTCTCTTGCAGATAGCATATTGATGCATTTTGTTTTTTAATCCAATCTGATAGCCTGTGTCTTTTGATTGGGGCACTGAGTCCATTTACATTCAGGGTAACTATTGAAAGATAGGAATTTAGTGCCATTGTATTGCCTGTAAGGGGACTGTGACTGTATATTGTCTGTGTTCCTTTCTGATCTATGCTGTTTTTAGGCTCTCTCTTTGCTTAAAGGACCCCTTTCAATATTTCTTGGAGGGCTGGTTTCGTGCTTGCAAATTCCTTTAGTTTTTGTTTCTCCTGGAAGCTTTTTATCTCTCCTTCAATTTTCAATGACAGCCTAGCTGGATATAGTATTCTTGGCTGCATATTTTTGTCGTTTAGTGCTCTGATGATATCATGCCAGTCCTTTCTGGCCTGCCAGGTCTCTGTGGAGAGGTCTGTTGCCAATCTAATGTTTCTACCATTGTAGGTTACATATCTCTTCTCCCGAGCTGCTTTCAGGATTTTCTCTTTGTCTCTGAGACTCGTAAGTTTTACTATTAGATGTCGGGGTGTTGACCTATTTTTATTGATTTTGAGAGGGGTTCTCTGTGCCTCCTGGATTTTGATGCCTCTTTCCTTCCCCACATTAGGGAAGTTCTCTGCTATAATTTGCTCCATTCTACCTTCTGCCCCTCTCTCTCTTTCTTCTTCTGGGATCCCAATTATTCTAATGTTGTTTCGTCTTATCATATCGCTTATCTCTCAAATTCTGCCCTCATAATCCTGTAGTTGTTTCTCTCTCTTTTTCTCAGCCTCTTTATTTTCCATCATTTGGTCTTCTATATCGCTGATTCTCTCTTCTGCCTCATTTATCCTAGCAGTTAGTGCCCCCATTTTTGATTGCACCTCATTAATAGCCTTTTTGATTTCGACTTGGTTAGATTTTAGTTCTTTAATTTCTCCAGAATGGGTTTCTCTAATAACTTCCACGCTTTTTTCAAGCCCAGCTAGTATCTTTAAAGTCATGATTCTGAACTCTAGGGCTGACATCGCAGTAATATCCATATTGAGTAGGTCCCTGGCAGACGGTACTACCTCTTGTTCTTTTTGCTGAGGTGATTTTTTTCGTCTTGTCATTTTGTCCAGAGGAGAACAGATAAATGAGAGAACAAAATGCTAACAGGTTAACGTCCCCAGCAAATATACCCTATACAAATCAGAAAAGACCTGAAACCAGGGGAAAAGAAAGGGAAAGAAAGAAAAAAGAAAGAGAAAAAAAAGAAAAAGATAAATACAAACAAAAACAGAACAAAACAAAACAAAAAAAAACAGAATATTATCAAATATGATCAAGCTAGTGCATAGATCAGTGCCACACACTAGATTTTGGGTGTATTTTGGTCTGTTAGAACAAAGTGCCTCCTAAAATTTTAAAGGAAGAAAGACTTATATATGTACAAAATAAGGGTTGAGACAATGAAGGGATGGAAGATGACTGTAAAGATGAAACTTATAAAAGGTTTTATAAACGGAATTGATAAGAAGTTGTTTGAAAGAAGAAAGAAGAAGATTTAAAAAAAAGAAAAAAGAAAAGAAAAAAACAATGGGAGAGACTGTGATCAGGCAGGAGACGAGAACAAAGCCATACACTAGTGATTTAGGGTATATTTTGATCTGTTAGAAGAAACTGTATATCAAAATTTTAAAGAGAGAACATCTTATATATATATATGCCAAAAATAATGGTAACTACTATGAAGGGATAAAATATGACTCTAAAAATGAAAAATAACAAATTTTTTTTTAAAAAAGGGATTGATAAGATGTTGGTTGAAAAAGGAAAGAAGAAAAATTAAAAAAAAAAAAAACCCAAAATCTGTTTAAAAAGTTAACTTTGAAAACGTAATGAATCATGGTAAAAACGCCAAGAATTCTATGTGCAGTATTACCCTAGCGCTGGAGTTCTCCCATTCTCCTTGATCAGTAAACTTGGTCTTGGCTGGCTGTTCGTGCTGATCTTCTGGGGGAGGGGCCTGCTGCCATGGTTCCCAAATGTCTTTGCCGGAGGCAGAATTGCCCCGCCCTTGTCGGTCCGGGCTAAGCAAGCTGCTTGGGTTTGCTCTCAGGAGCTTTTGTTCCCTGCAAGCTCTCGGTACAGCTTTGGAGGACCAGAGTGAAAATGGTGGCCTCCCACTCTCTGCCCAGAGGAGCTGAGAACTCGGGGCCCCGCTCCTCAGTGCGCCCCCAGAGAAAAGCAGTCACTCCCATGTCCCCGGTCTCCGGCCACACTGCGTGCTCACCCGGCCTGTGACCGAGCGTTTCTATCTCTGGCACCCGACCCCGTGTGGAGTCTCCAAACCCAGCAGATCCCCGCGGTGCACTCCCGTACCGCTCCTCCTGGGGGAGGAAGGGGAGTCTCCCCGGCTCTGCCGCTTGTTGGGTCCCTGCTGGAGGAGCAGTGCCCCGACTGGGCCACGGATCAGTTTATTGTGGCAACCCCGAGCTGCGAGCCCGCGCCTCGGCTCCGTCTCTGCAGCCGGCTTCCCCGCTCCGATACCTGGGAGTTCTGCCGCACTCACGCACCCCCAGTCTGTCTGTGACCCCGAGGGTCCTGAGACCACACTGTCCCGCGAGGGTTCCACCCCCCACTTAGCCACTGGAGCGATGTCCCTCAGCGGAGCCGGCTTCTAAAAGTTCCGATTTCGGCTCCGCAGCTCTAGCACTTGCCAGAAGCGGCCGACGGAGGGCCCCTCCCCCATCGTCTATCCTCCCGAATATCGCCTCGGATTCACTTCTCCGCACATCCTACCTTCCAGTAAGTGGTCGCTTCTCTGTTCAGAGAGTTGTTGCTGCTCTCTTCTTCGGTCTCCTGTTGAGTTCGTAGGTGTTCAGAATGGTTTGATCCCTATTCAGCTGAATTCCTGAGACCAGACGAAATCCAGGTCTCCTACTCCTCCACCATCTTGCTCCGCCCCCTGATACAGTCTTTGAATCACTGTTCTGAGTTGCTTGATTTCAATCCCAGAAAGCCTCTGCTCAAATTGTAATACAAGCTATCATCCTGTAACTGAAACACATCCTACTTATTTTGCCTTAACTCTAAAGTTAATAAAAAAAGTCATCTTTTTGAAAGATAATTCTTGAACTCATGTCCAATTTTATTCAATATCTTCATCCAAACCCTAAATAGTATTATTATTATTATTAGTCTCCTTCAAGCTTATGTGTCACGATAACCAAACCACAAAGCCAAATTATAAAATCTGATAACGGCACTCTATGTTTATTGTAATAGCTCTTCTTCAAAAAGCAAAACCAAAAATAAATAAATAAACAAATAGCAAAAAACATGTTGTTGACTATTTGAGAAAGTTTCAGTAAAAGTTAAAAGCAGAGAACTCCAAAATTTCATAAGGAGAAACATTCATGAAGCATATTTTCCAAAATATAAGAGAACTAGATCTGGTTTGGAAATCTGTTATAAATGCATTATTCAAAAAACAATTTATTTAATAACCAACTCAGAACTCCAAATATTGGCAAGTTTTACATAGCATGGATTATTTTTTCTTTAATGGAAAATTAATGAAATAAGGAATGATGGGATTTGGTTAGGGTGAAGTTTGCTTAGTTTTCCAAGCAATAGGGTCTTGGATCTTAAAGGTTTGGATTCTGTTCTATGAAGGAAAATCAAGTTTCCAACTTTTGACTAAGGGTGAGAAAAAATGTTTTAAACATATTCTGTATGGGATTTCATGAAGAAAGCATTTAAAGGACAATAAATTAACTGTGCTAATGCATAAGAAATTGGATTTAAAGTTTATGTTAATTGAAAGGGACAGGAAGCACTTACAAGAAGTCTGGCTTTGAACGTGACCACAACTTCAGTAATTTTAATTATTTTTTTATTGTTAGGTTATTAACTCAAGGTACATTTGAAATATTGCTTAATTTCCTTCAATGTTAAGTCATAGTTTGTCTTTCGCCTCTTATTATGGATAGAGAGAAAGAACACATGTGAGTATGAATGCAGAGCATGAGAATGAAGAAGGCACAAGGGAAGTAAATAGGGAATGAGGAGCTATTAATCATCATAAGAACAGATTTAGGTTAGGTACATTGAGGCCTTATTATCAAAATCATTTTTCATTTAGTGGTATTTGACTTGTTTAACAAACACATTTTTCCGTCATCTTAGTCTTTGAGTTTTCTCAGCCAGAAAATACTACAACTGTAATTCGCGTTCCTTGGGGGCTCAGACCAAATCATGAGAATCTAGTTTAATGAGAGCTTTTCCTTTTGTGTGAGATTTAATTTTGTCTTAAGTAAAACTATAGAGTTGTATCTTAGTGCCTCCATCTCTAAAGGAAGGCAAAGGTGCTCTGTCACCTACTTTCAAGTACACAGAATCAATAAAGCACATTTAGATCTCTATAAACTTAGAAAGCATTATGATTTTTGACACTTCCCTTCACACAGAATCTCTCAATAAGTAGTAAGTTATTCCATTCCACACGCTTATATAGCCACACTCTTTTTATCACCCCAGTTTTTCTCTTTTTCCTTTTCAAGCACTGTGTTAACAGCACTTTTATTTTCATGTTGTTTGTCCACCCTAACTCTTATTTTCTTTATTCCTGTGTGTTGGGTTACTTCATCATTCTTACCATCATATATGGAGTGCCTACCATGTAAAAAGCATTTCCAAAGGATGGAATAAAATAGGTTTGAGGGAAATCCACTTCTCTTCTACAAGTTCGCAAGCATGACAGAAGAGCATTTAATCATAAGGAGTCACAGAAAGTACGCTTAAAAATGAGCCCATTTAAAAAAATGAAAATATAACATGGTAGATTTCCTTTCTATGACCAAATATTAATATCACATCCTCCTTCCTCCTTACTACAACCAGATGGGTAGACCTGTTTCTACTTGAGAGGCACTTGTAACACACCTCCCAATTAATGGAAGTTCTACCTACCCATATTTTCCAGTGTACCTTCTCTCCCTCCCACTTGTCCCTGCAAGGTGGAAGGACATTTCTCATTTTAATCACATTGCTCTCCCCAGTTCACAAGAACTATCTGGCACAACCTTTAAAAGCTAGAAATAAAGTGCACACTATGTTCCTTTAACAAAGTTCATTCCTTTAGTCAAAACAGCAAAAGGACCTCAGGACAATTTACTTCAATCTCTTTACTCTATGCCTCCCAAACGTTAATACACAACTTTTCATGAGCAATGGCTGATCTTCATATGTATACCATGTGTATTCTTAGGTTTCTCCTCCACCAGCCATTCAAAGTGTATATTGTGTGGTATCAAGATATTTTAATTTGATACATTGCCTCCCTGATATTTTTAGATATTCTTCTCTTTTTACCCAATTACCATAATTACCACAGAGTTTGGTTCTTTCTTCCCTTTTTAAACTATTGTTATTCTACCTTGCATTCTTTTCTTGAAGCCTCCCATCCAGCTCGATCCTCCTCAATGCACTTATTCCAACACAGTAAGAGAAAGGAAACTTAAGGTAAATCCACACAGGGACACAAGGCATGCTGGGGAGGATGATAAAAAAATACCATTTTATAAAAAACCAAATATTTGATCAGTGTGATTTAAAAGTGACAAGCTCATGAAAGACAAGGGAAGATTGAGGGACTGTTACAGATTAGAAGAGACTAAGGAGAGGGGCGCCTGGGTGGCACAATTGGTTAAGCATCTGACTCTTGGTTTTGGCTCAGGTTGTGATCTCAGTCAGGGTCCTGAGATTGAGCACCCGCATCATGCTCTGCCCTCAGTGTGGAGTCTGCTTGAGATTCTCTCTCTCCCTCTCCCTCTGCCCCTCCCCACCCAGATAAATAAATAAATAAATATTTAAAGAAAGAAAAATGAAAGAAAGAAAGAAAGAAAGAAAGAAAGAAAGAAAGAAAGAAAGAAAGAAAGAAGAAAGAAAGAAAGAAAGAAAGAAAGAAAGAAAGAAAGAAAGAAAGAAAGAAAGAAAGAAGAGCCAAAGTAGAAATAACAAGTACATGATCCTTGATATGATCCTGCAACACAAAAAGGACATCAGTGGGGAAAAAATGATGAAAGTCAATGTGATCAATACATTAATAGTTAATACTATTGTACCAATGTTAATTTTCTGTTCTTACCACTGTCCTGTGGTTATATAAGATGTTAACATTAGGGAGAGTGAGTGAGGGTGAGAAAAGGAAGAACATGGTTTAGACTTTTTTCTTTTTTTTGCAATTTTTCTGTATGTCCAACATCAGTTCAAAATTTTAAAAATAATAAATAAAATGAAAGAAATGAAATCTGTGCACAAAACCAAGGCCATGTTCGAAAAGTTTTCATTGAAGCCTGACTTCCAGGGAAACTATAGAATTTACAGAGTAAAATTATTAGACTAACATATGGAAAATTTGTTTCCATAATAACCAAGCTTCACTTGTTAGTGAAACCACCTAATGAGTCATCTAACAAGTTGTGGAGAAATAGCATAATAAAGGGTCAGGCTGGAGAGCAGAAAGCAGGGAACTCTGGTTCCTCACTATTTTCTTCAACATTCCCAGCCACAGGGCAAAGAAAGAAAGCTTGAATAACCAGCAAGCTATCTATAGCCATCTGTGATTGCTTGCTTCCTACCCCCATTTAGTCTGTCCTTCCTAAAAGTAAAAATGTACACTTGGTAACTGTAACTAGTATCTTTTACTTGGAGGAATTGAAACACTAATATTAACATTTATGAGATTAAATGTTAAACCCCTTTTAGAATCCCACTTATGACACAAGATAAAAAAACTGAAAACCAAAAAACAAAAACCTCCAGTAATTCACACAATTTCTTCTGTGTAGTGATGACCTAAAGTGAACAGAAAAAATTGAGATGTACTCATTTGGAGTGATAAAATATGAATAAACTTAGCGAGATTTTATTGTTAATAGCATATTAAGTTTGCTTAATGTAACAGATATTAAAGGGTTTTGATAGATTTTATACCATAATGACATCCCTATAAAATATCAATATATCCAATTTTTATATGAAAAAAGTAGAATTTCACAAGTTTTATTAATGACATAATCTACACATGGCAGACACTGATATCTGGCTGAAGTGTAGAGGGGCTCCAAGGGCATGGTAAACTGAATGTAAGGGAAAAAAGTGATGTACAACTCTTCACTGCTTTCCATGTAGGACAGCAGGCCTAATATAGTAATGTCTTCCAGATTTTCAAGAGGAATTTGAAATTTTATCAAATAAAATTTGATTAACCAAAAATTTAGTGTCTTCTTTCTACTCTCAGTTGGTAATGGCATTTTTAAAATATATATTTCTAGATATTATACTACATTAATTTCCTCACCAATTCTCACTTGAAGACTAAAAAGTGAGATAAAAGTGCTGCTATCTTACTACATCTATTGTGAAATACAGAAAAACTTTATATCATGTAAATATTATGCAATATTTCTTAACAATTAAGGATTGCAAAACTTCATTGTTTTAAAGTAAAGTGCCATGCTAAATTCTGTGGGTCGAACAAAACATTCATGGGGTCCCAGTTTGACATATGAGTTATGCTTTCTGCAAAAATTCTTAAGAATCCTTTAGGAAGAAGGAGGAGGAGAAGAAAAACAACCTGGAATAATTTATCTCTCAACGGTGTCATTGGTTTGTTACCAGGTTCAAGTGAGAGAATGCATATGGAATGAATAATAAAATAATAACAAATAAATAATAAAATGCTGTATGAAGGTAAGGAATTACAATTATATTTATATTTTATGAAAAAAATAATGTCTGTCTTGAAACTTTTGTCCTGGCAGTTCATAAAGTATCCCTGTATAATACATTATCCCAGATGAGTAAAAGAGTATACACAGGCTCCAAACACAGAGGTGAGTTAGCTTCCATGATGTGCCTCTTTACTTACAAAAACAAATGTGAGAAAATAAAATTTGTAGTAGTAATATTAAACAATATTGTTCTGTATTAGAAGCAAGTTTAATCAAATAAATAAAATTCCATACCTCAATTTAGTCTTCAAATCAGAGCTGATAAAGAAATTAATGCATATAATATGTAGGAACATGTATTTCAGAAATAACCATTATCAAAAAACTCAGAACAGAATTAGTAAGAGATTAATATTTTTCCCAACAAACTAGACATTTTGCTTTGAGATAAAATTAATAACTATACCACTGATATCACTTTCCAGATACAGTAGAAATACAATAAAACTAGTGGAGAAAATTAAGCAAATGTGTATGTGTCATTGCATTTCTGTACATGGCAAGTATTAAAATGAGACCTTATTTTGTGTAGATAAATTTGGATACGTGGCTCTGGGATCAAAGCACAATTTCTCACTGTTCACAGAGTTTCTTGTGATGAATTTCCTCCACTGCAGCCCTTTCAAAAAAAGGAAATCTCAAGGGGGTTTTAACCCCCACTTGTTTTAAAACTTTCCACTCAGGCTTCAGAGCCAGACTGACTAGATTCTGAGTTCTATCATTTACTGTGAGATCAAGCAGCTTATTTAACTTTATTGGTGTCAGTTTTTGGATATATAAATACTGAGTACTGAAAGTACTTACCTCTTAGATGATGAATATCTAAAATTGATTGTATTAACAAGGAATGTTTTTAGATTTTTTGTTCTCAGGGAACACAGCTATTTTTCAAACAAAAAAGGAAATTCTATTCTGCATTGCCTGCTGCTATATGTTATTTTGACATATAAGGAATATTCTTTGTGTGGGTTTTGATAATATTGAGGAGAGATTTATTATTCTCTTGACTTTATTTAATTCCAGAAAGAGCCTATTCCATATATACGTATAAATTGTATGCTAAAAATTAAATATTAATCAATTATATGCTTAACTCTCAATATATCAATGTTTAATTTTTCAACAATGTAATTGCTATTATCCAAAAATATTCTCTTTTGACAAACTGGATTCTATTTTAGATATTAATAGTAATACTTATTAGCAATAGTATTACTTGGGAATCTGTGTCAGGTACTGAGCTAAGCATATCACACATATTATTGCATTAGGGAAGTATAAAGAACAGAAATTTGGAGTGAGTGACCTGAGTTCAAAACTTGACTCTGCTACTTCCTGGCTGAGTGACTAAGAGGAAATTATATAACTTCTCTGTGTCTCCATTTGTACATCTGTAATATGGATCCCACAAATAAGGTTGTTATAAGGGTTAAATGAGTTCGTTAGAGCTTTGGAATCAGTTTTTGGCACATAGGAGGCACAGAATTGGTGATAACTATTATTATTTTTATTATTTTATTATTATTATTACATATTTTAATTGAAAACTTGTTTTGTTTTCAGAATCACCATAGTAGGGCTAGTAGCAAACTTTGCAGTGAGAAGACCTGAATTTCAATCCCAGATACCAAATTCAAATATCTCTTATCACTTTGGTTGAGTCATATTACATCACTGAGCCTGAATTTACTCATCTGTAAAATATGAATAGCAATATCTAATTAACGGCCCCAATATTACCATTAAACAGTGTAAGAAAAGTTCCTCTTGAGGTATAAAGCCTTTATGAAAATATAAGTATCTTCTTATCTAAACAGAGAAAAAAATAAGTCTCTATTGTATCTTGCCTTTTTTTCCGTAACATCTCCCCTAGTGTCCACTCCCCACTCCACTCAATGGAGGGCTTCAAAACTACAAACCCCAAATCACAATGGTTCTTATATGTTTAAAGATACAATGCATTTAACAAGAAATATTGAAAGCAGTTGCTCTCTATAACTTGGAATAAGTTCTTCTATGTGCAAAAATTTTAAAGAAAATATGTACATTTCCAAATTACAGGGGGTAAAAATGACAGCATTTTTTTCCAAGCTTGAGGTTGTCTCTTAACATATTTTTTCTTAAGTCTTCCCTTCTTGCCACTCTGCCTACTAGGGAATCTGAAAGTGACAAAATGAATTGTTGAGTATCAAACATACATTAATTAAAAGCCTCAGACCCAGCCATCCTTTTTCTCTAGCAGCAACTTTTCTGATTGATACATGTACTTGTGGTATCACTCTTATATTCTGTTGATAAAATGTCATTTTTTTCTTGCCATTTAATGACGATGACACCAGGTAGAAATGTTTCAGGCTTAGACACCATTCTCAAGGGGAACCATTCAGTGTAGGTGTTTCCCACACTAAGCAAAATGATTTTTCAGTAATTAGGTAGGATTTTATCAATCCGAAATTTCTGAAAACAAAGGGAGATATTTTTTACTTAGGATAGAGAAAAAAATTTAAATGAATATGTAAAGTGAATTATGTAGTTAACTAAAACCACTTTTTTCCAGCTACTCTGGAAACCATATAGCGGTGTTCTGATTTTTAAAAAGCTTAGTCACTAAGTTACTAGTGGAAGTTCATCAGATATGACTAATAACATTTTTTCTCTTATCTTTACAATGGGGAAGAGAACATTTTGACAATAATTCAGAATTTGTATTAAATTCTTTTCAGTGGAGACTCGTGATTGGATGATGCATTTGGTTACATAATTCTAAATCTTTTCTCACTGTGTACTAATGAAAGTAGAAAAAGCTGTTCTTTCTTTGGACATTCTGAGCTGGTAAAAGCATAAAATTTATTTGAAGTTTTCTGTTTCATTTGTAAAATCCATGTGAACTTTGCATTGTGTTCTTTAATATGGAGAATCCCTTATTTTTTATTATTATGTTAATCACCACACATTACATCATTAGTTTTTGATGTAGTGTTCCATGATTCATTGTTTGCGTATAACAGCCAGTGCTCCATGCAGAACGTGCCCTCTTTAATACCCATCACCAGGCTAACCCATCCCCCCACCCCCCTCCCCTCTAGAACCCTCAGTTTGTTTGGGGAATCCCTTTTAAAAGAAAAAAGATCAAATAAAAAATTTTGATTAATGAAATTAAAAGTAATGTACACCAGGAAAATGACATGTTTATCAGGCTTCAACAACTGTCCTCAAATGTTAATGTCCATACAAATCTCCTAGTAATCTTGTTAAGATAAAAATTCAAACGCAGTTTCAAGGAGGGCCTAAGATTCTGGATTTCTGAAGGCTTCGATGTGAGGAAGAAGCTGCTGGTTCAAAGACTATATCCTGAGTAGCAAAATTTTAAGGGACAATTAGAAACCAATCCAGAGAAGTCTCATTACAGAGGTATAAAATTCTTAAGTCATATAGAAATACACAGGTAATGTATAGGAGTAGTTATTTCTGAATTGTAAACAAAACATTAAAATGTTTTTTTCTTTCATTACATTCTAGCCATTTACTTAAATAATTTCAATTACTCAAAAGTTAATTGGTGTCAGTTTACACATATTCCTTAGATTTTAATTTAGTGTTACATTGTACTAAACAGACTCCTTCGTGCCCTTTCTGAGTAATTCACTTTATTCCTCTGATGAAGCCAGTTTTGACACTTTGGCTTAGTGGTGTCTAAGAATCAGAGTCATAACCACAGGTTTGTAAAGTTCCAGAAATAGTAAATGATGTGGTCAGAATTTGAATCTACTCTGACTCCAAAACCTAGTCATATACTCTTACAAGATAATGTTTTTTTGTTTTCTGTTGTTTTTTTTTGAAATCTTAAGTTGCAAAGGCATTGCAAATGAATAAAATTAATACAGTATATTAAATATAATTATTTTCTTGAATTTATGTTAAAACCAGTTGATAGCATAGTTCTTTATAATATAAATACCTAATGTATTGAAAGTATGTTGGACTGAATACATTTGTTTTAGGTATGTTCTAAAATAACACAACAGAATTCCATGATATTTGACATAGATAATGGATAACATCCAGTCTCAGAAACCCTGACAGTTGTTGGCCTAATACAAAATTATGGATAACCATATTATGAGAAAAATGAGGCTCTGAATTCACACTGAAACCACTTGTAAAGCCATTCTAGAAGAACTTTACTATTTTGTGATAGCTTCAAATACACCTGTTGCACATTCCTGGTCTGGGCAATAGATGTTTATTATGTCTCTCTACCAGAGATTATTAATCTTTTTCATAGTACCTCTAAAATCACTGTTTTGTGGGGAGGGGTATTGAGTTTTCTAAAAATCCAACTATTTTTTAATATTGGTAAAATACTTGGGAAGTGTGAGAAAATTATGTTTCACACAGCTACACTTTTCTCTAAACCTTTAAATAGCTTTTGAAAGCTTAGTTTGTGCAATTAGATCAGTGACAGCTAAGTTAGGGAGAAGTTCAAAGAGTGGCTCAATCAAACCACTAAACCAGGCTAGTGGAAAATTGCATTTTGTTGCCTTGAGTTAGGTAAGCTATTACCTGAATATGTATGCACATATTTATTTCTATGTTTATTAATTTGAAGTTCATTTCTCTTTTAGCCTTTCTATAGTCCTTATTTAAACAAATTGGTATTTTTGTTTCATTTCCTTAATTCCTAGGTGGCATTTCTCACAGAGTGAGGTTTCTTTCATTTTATTTTAATATCATTTAGTATTTATTAATGGAGGGTGTCCACTTGTGAACCCCAATATATTAGTCATACTCCAAAGAAAAGTTCTGTATGAATCCTCTGGAAGCATCGAAACTAAACTAGATAACACTAACTCAAATGTATACAGGGCTGATGTGCATATAGTTGGAGAGCAATGTGCAATGGCTGATTCCATTTTTTATTATTTGTGTGTCTTCATGTACAACCAGTGTGTGCTATAGACCATGTCGTATAACCTGGGACTCACATGTCCATGAACTGATTTCCGGGATCCATAAACTAGTTGAAATTGGGTGAAATTGATATAGATATATATGTTCCTGTGTATATTTCTTGAAAGAGAGGCTGTTGCTTTCAAGAACTTCTCAAGGGGGTTTTAAATCCTCAGAAAAGATTGAGAATCACTGTCTAAACCAAGAGATAACGGGGCTGGTATTTAAATGTGTGCTTTAGCAGGCTAACAGAAAACATGAATAATGCAAGCTAAGGCCAGATACAGAAGAGAGTGTCAAATATTGCCAGCAGTCCCAAAGATCTTTAAGAGGGCAGAAAATACTAGCACTTGTTGAAGTACTACTACGAGTCAGACACTGTGTTGCATGAATTTCATACTCATTATGTCTTGACTACAATTCTGTGAGGTGATAAAGGATTCTCTTTTACTCCAATTCACAGCTGAAAAAATTTAGGGTCAGAAAAATTAAATACTGAGCAATTAGACCTCAACATTTATTGATGCAATTACCTGCACTAGCCACTATTTCAGGCATTATTTCATTTAATCCTCATGACAACCTTATGAGGAAACTGTTATCCTTATTTAATACATGCATAAACTAAAATTTAGAAGTTCATGTTGCTTACTCAAAACTACATAATTAAGGGAGGGCAGAACCAAGATAAAATCAAACAACACATGAAATAAATTCTATATCCATAATCATTGTTTTACAATAGATATGACTAGAAAAATCGTACTATTTTTACTAAAGCACAACTGCTAAGTAGGTAATACTGATAGTTGACAATTATATCCTACCAAAATGATTTTACATCTTAAAAGGGATTAACAAGTGGAGAGAATGAATTTTTTTTAGAAGACCTTTAAGAATTAGGCAAAACCCTTAAGATGAGAGACGAGTTCAAGAAGATTCTTACATGCTTAGAATTTTCAAATTAAAGAGAAAGAATCTTAATACAATCTGGCCCCACTACTTTCTCATGTTGAATCTTCTCCATCTCCATCACACCAGCATCCAGCTCTTGCTTAAGATTCTCAATGAGTAGGAAACTCACTAGCTCTCAAATAGTCTACCATAACATTTTTTAATTTTTACAATGGGAAAATTATACAGGGAGTAAATTATGTCCTGAGCTGGAATATAATTCAACTAGGTTGAGCAACCCTAACCTGTACTCATTCAGAGCAGATGTATTGTTCCCTTCCCATTTTCATTCCCCTTGAACATCCATCCTCTCTTACTTAGGTTTAGTATATCCCCTTTTGTTTCAAGTTTGTTTTTACTCACAGAAAATGTGGGTGCAAAATGTCAAAGACTGTATTCTGTGGTGTTGACTGCCAACAGCAAGGCGATCCCTTCTTTGATTTTCTTCTATCATATGTGATTTTTAAGAGACTTTTTTTTTTTTTTGGTGCACTTGACATTATGTGTACACAGTACTTCCTTTTATTCATCAAACATTTATTAAGTTACTTACTTTGTAATAGGCACTCTGTTGATTGAAGAAGACATAAAGACAATTTCCTTCCTTCAAGGAGTCCAGAATCTAGTGGAAGAGACAGACGGGTGGACCTACGTCAGTGGAAATAACAGATTCTCTGTAGAGTACAAAAGAATGCCACCTCATACAAGCTGTATGCTCCCAGAGGAGGTGAGTGCTGGGATGCTTATTGGTGGCTTTGTCCTTCGTAACATCATTCTCACTATGCCATGTTAGTCTCCTGTATTTGTCCTGAGGTCTATGACCTTCTTAGAAACTTTGTTTCAAGTCTTTCTGTCCTTTTAAAATCCAAATTTATCTGAGAACCACTTTTGCAGTCATAAGGCTCTCTTCGGGAAACTGATCCTTCCCTTAGTCGTCAGAATCATTTGTGATTGCAGAAATAGGATTTCATTTGTGATAACATTTTTATCTTTTAGAAGCCTCATAGCACATCGTGATTCATGTTCCTCATGTTTATTTTATTGATCAAAAAAGTCAGAAAAAAATACAATTCTCTGTCCCTTCTAACAGCCCTAGTCTTTTCTCTAATATTTTCCTGTGTGATAATTGTCAGTGTCACGCTCAGATAGTTGGTACACTGACATATAACAAATGAACACATCACACAGGGGAAAATGTTGGCAATGAATTATGAAGAAACTAAACACAGATTGCAAATAAAAATGTACTACTTTCCCCAGTGTGAAAAGAAAATATAAAGAGTGAAAGATGCCTTTGGGTTTTTATTCTATGTCTTTAAGTTTTGATCATGATTGATCATAGAACTGGTAATCTATTGATATCTTAAGCTTTCTATTGACTCATTTTTATCCATTTAAACCTTGAGTAATCTGATATTCTCCTTTATTTTCCATGATATATTTGCAGTGTAATATATTTCCATAATATATTAGAAACTCAAGCTTCTAGACAAATCATGTAGAAGACTTTTGTATCCTGTGGCTCTGCCCATGTCATCTGAAGTCTTCACAGACAGAACCTTTTGAACCATATTTAATAAAGAAAAAAAATGACTAGAATTCTCAACCATCATTTTCTTTCATATGTCACCACAATTTAAATTTTAGAGAAAAATATGGCTCTTTCTCCAAATAATAATAGTAAGTATAGTATAGTAATCTGGATCCATCTACTTACTTTCTTTCAAATAACTGAAAGAGCTTTCATGAATATTATCCCATCCCGAAGATGGAAGTATTGGCTTTATGGTCACCATATTTTCTCTTCAAACATGCCTATGACATTCTTATTCTTGTTTTGAAACTAAGTAACTGTCCTATCTTCCATAACAAAAAAATGACATATTTTGCTTTTATCTCCTTTTACTTTTCATACATGTTGTTACATAATATCATCATATGCCCCTTATAATGTTTCTCAGACTGTATCACCATCACATTGTTAAAATCCTTCAACAGGAACTAATCTCTCTTAAAGAGTTAGCTTTTAGCTCTCTGCATTCTCTATTTTGCCTATTATCTATTTTGAGTTATATAATCTAGCAAAAGTCCCTAAATGACATAAAAAACTTGTTTATCATAAGTTGAATCTCTCTCTCTCTCTCTCTCTCTCTATATATATATATATATATATAATAAGTTATCCTATATACTTCTTAAATGTAAAAAGATAATTTAGGTTTATTTTTCTATACCCCAGAGGACATACAAAATCAAACTGTCCCCTTGCTTTGGTTCAGTCCCTTGTGACAACTTATCCTCACCCTTAACTGTATTAAACATACATGTGATACCTGGGAAAAAGTAATTTTCTATCTACCTTCTGCCCTGATGGAATCTAGCCAAGGTGTGTAGGCTTCACCTCCTAAGTAAATTCTGGGGCATGTTGTCACCTAAATCAGAAAAAAAGGGAGTTTTCTTCTTAGTTTGAAAACTTGTAACTTTTCTAAATCTCATTAGAATGTATTCTGTTTGAGAACGGGCAAAGAAGGGGTGGAAGATGACAAAATAAGCTCCAAAAAGGAAAGCACTAAAGCAAGCAATCTGGTGTCATTAATGTGAGAGCTGTCAGGAGTGTAGCTTGTAATAACAGGAACAGATAGTGCCTTTTTCAAAGCCTGAACTTAAAGCTTCAACAGTAAGCAGGGAAATGACATTTACATTGAGATGTAAATTGCAGCCAATGACACTGTTCATTTATGTAAGATGAGTTTATTTTGGTGTTTAGAAATATAAATTGAAATCCTATGTTTTCTCTTAGAAGGACTTACTGCATAGAAAGTAAAACTTAAACTTGTCCCTGACACATCAGGAAAATGTAAAGGCCATTTTACTGCTGAAATATATTAATGCAGTGCAAAGGTAATTCTGTTTAAGAGGAAATCTAAATTAGTAAAATTATTTCTAAGTTCTCTTGGAAAGGCCATTGCTTTTGAGGCAATGGAATATCTATAAAACAGCAAAGCCTTCCACCCAGAAATATGCAGACACTTCTCTGTTTTCCCTGAACATTAGGTAAACAGTTTCACAATTGTGTGCCCTAGGGACAAGTGATGCATTTCAAAAAACTAAGAGACTGAAAGAGAATTTGAAATGCTATATTAATTTCAATTCCTATCTCCTGGCACAAATAGATTATGGGTTTATATTTTTTTCCATACAAATTCCTAGAGAAGATGATTCTTTAATCCCTGTGGTATTGTATCAAAGTAGTCACAATGTTTATCATAAGAAAGTTTTGAAGATCAACCCTAACCCCAACTCCTTCCACTTAGGACACTGACTAAAACCTTCCTCCATGGAAACCCAAAACAATGATTAATTACCATATTCTGTGCATTTGTATTTGCCCCTTCAATAACTCTGCATGATTCTATCAGAGCACCCATCACATTGGACAAAATTTACTCCTCTCTCACCTATTGAATTGGGCACTCTGATGGCAGATAGTGTGCCTTTACAGTGCCTAGCTCAGTATCTGGAGCATAGTCAACATTCTACAGAGGTTGAGTTGCTATGTTGTTTGTTATGTCACATACACTATATTTAAGCTAAAAATATTCAAGCATTTCAGATATTAAGAGGAGTTATTTCTCAAACCTTTTTGGAATTCAGCAACATACTTTACGAATAACACCACAATAAATGGTTTGTGGTTATGATAATAATGTAAAATATAGTTTGTAAGTCGCTTTGCCATTATTTTTAAGACCCATCAAGTTGTCATGTTATTCTGTCTACAGTACCGTCTTTGTGGCTGGCTGATATATAGACCATGATTGGGGTAATTTGGGGGGAAAGTAAGTGCTGTAAGGTACAAATCACACTATTCTTGTGATCCCACCTCAACCTCCTGCTATAGGCCCTAATTATGTTGGAATACAAATGATCAGGGCAACTCGAATAATAAAAGAAGGCAAATATGAATAACAGCAGTAAAGAAGATAGAGATAATGTCAAAGCTATTTCCAGAAGGCATATTCTAATTGCTTTAGAGATGGTGGCAATCTCTTACATGGCAGCTGATCAGACGACCCCCTGCCACCACTTTTCCCACTTGGACATCCTGAGAGGCTTTGGCATATCTTGCACCAACCTTGCTACAGCCTTGCTGTCCATTGTGAAAACAAGGGTATCCCAAAATAACATGGAAATCTCCCAACTATTGCTCCACCATGATCAAGATGATTAGTTCATTCATTCAACTAATATTTTTTAAGTCATTGTTATACATCAGACATGTTTTGGACACTAGAAAATTCATTAAAAAGATCATTTTTTTTTTACTATGGAGCTTATACTTAGTACAGACAGACAATAAATATATATTCAATAAATACACAGTATATTAGATGATGATGATAAGTATTACAAAGGAAAATAAACAGGCTAAGGTGACCATATAAATCATTGTGTAAAATAGGAGACTTTTGAACATAAGAGGAAGAGTTTTTATAATAATGCTAGTAAGCATAAACCAGAACTGTCCCATGTAACCAGGGCATGTATTCACCGTAGTTGAGGAACATGAGAAATATGAGGGGTACAAGAAAATGGCTTAATTTCTAGTATCTAGAGAACTGAAAATCAGGTAGCTAGCCCACAGGTATTGAGTAGCAGAGACTGTTTCGAACAACTTCTTTGTAGTGACTCATTTAATCATTACCATAACATTATGAAGTAGGCATTATTATTATTTTTATTTGATGGGTTGGAAACATATGCATATAGATTTGAGAGCAGGGTTTTCCGAGGGACCCTTCTCTCATTACCCTCTGGTTCTCTTGTCTCCTCTGAATCCATTTCCCCATTAGCTTGAAGTACCGGACGCACAATTCCCCTCTCAAGGCATCTGCATATGATTGAATAAGACATACAAATATGGTAAATTTAAATAAAGATGCTGAATTCTGATCATAATTACTGTGCATGTGAAGCTGGGGAAGTACTCTTTTCATGGGTCTTTCTTGGTGGTTAAATTCTTTAGACAGAGCCTAAAGCCTTTTGTGCTTTGGCCACAAAACTATGTGTTTGTCTGTTTGTTTGTTTTATCCCCATATCTCTCCACATTGAGATTTGACACATTGCTTTCAGTATCATAAGCATTGTTTATCATTTTTAAATTTTGTGTGTGCGTACTTCAAGAAATTCTTTCATATTTTGAAAGACTGTGTGCCACCAAGGTAAAGAAGTCTGATATAGAAATATTAAACTAAAAAAGGAGAAAATACAAAGTTTTGTTATATAAATATCCTTGTGTAAACCATGGGTATTAATGGGAATTGGGAGAAAAATAAAAATGAAAATGAAGTAGATTTATTAGAACTGGGGATTGTGAGTAATTTTTAATGAGTTTTCATTATTATTAGAATATTGCACAATAAATAGAATTTTTTTAAATCACTGAGCACAAGACTTATTCATGTCTTAGAGTCAACAGAGAAGCAATTTATAGTCCTTAATTTTCTAGAAACTATGTAAATTACATGTTCCTCTTTTATATTATACTTGGAAAGGTTTAGGGTTTTATTTATCAGTTAACCATTTCAAACTTACGTAAAATAAACTGGAGAAAGAGAACACAGCTGAGTAGAAAAATTGTTAAGGAGCTTTGATGAAATCGGTAACAAGTGTAGACCCTGATGAAGTAGTTTAACAGAAACATTTTTAAAGTACTATTCTATGGTTTGACATCCAGTCCATTCAGGGATTTTGAGGGATGTCTGGAGAATTTCCTGATACTCAGAAGAGAGACAGATACATGATACTAAGATAAATAAATGTCTCTGCTGGTTCTTCACTGATAAAATTTGAAGGTTATGTGTGTCCTACAGCTCAGTTTTATATTAATCACTCTAAAGTTATAATAGCCTTTATATAACTCTTCAAGTTGAAGCTATATAAATAAATAAATATGCAGTTTTTAAAATCACAGTTTAAATATATTTAAAATGGCTATTATTTAAATAAATAACATTAATAAATCTGTATAAATTTTATATATTAATATTTAGTATGTATTTTAAATCACTAACTCTTTGCAAAAAGAAGTAATTTTTTAAAACAAGCAAGGTTAATTAGAAGGTTGAAATAGAAAAGTTAAGAAATTTTACATGTATTATCCTTGCATAGAAACTATAAATTTTGTCATTCGGTATTTAGAAAAATAGCTCTTTGGCTTTGATGTTTTAAAAAACACTGCATGCATATGTTCATTTTTCTTTTAATGCTGCCTTATCAATGTTGTATAGGAAATTGAGAAAGTGCTGTTCACCAGTGTTCTATTGTGGAAGATAATGAATGAAAGCAGATATTGACCTGTGAATGGAAAGGTCACTGCAAGATATGTGTATGTGAGTGCTTTGGAAAAGGAATAATATTGGATAAACTTATATGTAGACATTGACTACTATTGGGTCAAAATGTCCATTAAATTTAAACAAATGTTATGCTAGGCCTTGGGATACAGCTTTTAAGGTGTCTTATTTTCCAAATATTACTAAACTTTGTCAGCTACAGCAAGGCAAATAATGCAAACCCTCAGCAAGATGAATAATGCTTAAGCATGCCCCTGCTCCACAGTCTTTGAGTAAGTCTTAGGACGCCAGGGGACTGGAAGAATAAGCCCTAGTCTGAAGCTGGTTTTATTATCTGGCCAAGAACATGGAGGGGCATTCTCTGAAGGGACTTCTTCATTCAAATAAACTTTTGAGGATAATCTGTTCCTGACAATGCTCTCCTTAGAGTAAGAAATCTACCCATATTCAGATTGAGTAACTCAATGATAGTTAAGCTCTGGCTCAAAAAAGATTATTAACACCACTACATCCATTTTGAATTTCTTAATCAGTCTTTTCTACATCCAGAGCCTGGGATTGAGGGCTAGGGAAAGAGGGCATAAAATCGCTTCCATTTCTGTTTTCATTCTTTGGGTGCAGACTTTTTCTCAAGAGTTAATAGAGTTCTATCAGGACAATATTAAATATACCTCAACCCCAAATCTCAAAACCAATAATCATTTGGTTGACACTTTTATTAGAATGAAGATTAGCTCAAGAATAACCATGGGAATGAAATCCATAGAAACCGGTTATAGTGCCACTGTTTGCCATTGGATGCATGAGTATGGGAAATGATTTCCACATTCACCACTGTTTTACAAGACATTTTTCTATAAAATTAATAGTGATGTTTGTGGACAATTTGAGCTAAACAGCTAGTAAGCAAGCAAAATAAAATTTCAAGGTAAACCCATACTTTCGATGTAACAGGAGTAAGAATGTTCCAATGCATTTAACCTAAGTATGTAAGCTTTACTAACAAGAACATTTGCTTAGTCTTTTCTATTAGGTTTTATTGCTACATTGATTGTGAAACTATAATAAAACCTTGCTGAGACTTTATAACCGAATAAAATGTACTGACAAATGAATCACCTATCACATAATGCATAATGGGTGATGGCAACCACTTTTTAAAGACCTCAGCAAATATATCGATCAATAAATAGACAGCTATTTCCTAAACACTGTGTTAGGCACAAATGGCATCATAAAAGATGCAAATATATTCAACACAAGCTATTATATTGAGTACATGTTGTAGGAATATCACTAATACCTCAAGAAATATAAGTGACACGTGATAGTAGAGATAATAAACAATAGAAGAACTCATGATATTTGAGTAGTAAAAACAGGTTTAATGACAAAGAATGCACCTGAGTTAAACAATGAAGGTTGGGACTCTGGAGAGGTAAAACTAGAAAACAGTCAGTAGGGGATACTATGCGCCACATTCGCTGACAGTTGACAGACTGGACGGAAATTGTTACAGTTAAAAAAAGACTAATGATTCACCTTAGCATGATTAAGGAACCTAGGTGAAAGAGGAAGACAAGAAGTCTATTATGGATATTAATAGGCACCAAAAGGGAAAGTATATGAAGATATGTACAACTTCATTATGAAGAGAGAAATGAAATTAAAACCATAGTGAATAGCCCTCCTTGCAAACATTATTTAGCAAAAATGAGAAAATGTGATAATACCAAATATTGGTGAGAATGTTGGACACCAAGTATGCTAGTACATTACTGATGGAAATATAGACTAGTGCAGTTATTTGAGGAAAAAATGAAATAACACTAGCCAGACCCTATCACTAAGAAATTCCCTCCTGGTTTCATACCTCAGAGAAAGTAGGATACAAACACCATGTAATCATACTGTTGTTACTACTGTGGTTGTTGCTGTTACAATATTCTGACAACAGGGAGTTGAAAGCAATGTTTTATTTTGTTTTTGGTTTTTGTTTTTTTTTTTAAGATTTACTTATTTATTTTACGAGGGGAGAGGCAGAGGGAGAGGAAGAGAGAGCCCAAGCAGACTCCACGCTGAGTGCGGAACTGGAGGTGGGGCTGGATCTTATGACCCTGAGATCATGACCTGAGCTGAAACCAAGAGTCAGATGTTTAACTGACTGTGCCACCCAGGCGCCCCTGAAGGTATGTTAAGTGTCTAAATAAGGAGCTTAGTAGAGAACTGAATTAAGTAAAATGTGATGGAAAAATATCTGAAACATCTGAAATATGATACAGCCATTCTGATAAATCTTACATATGTATCATTAAGTTTAAACAAAGGAAAGCAAAAAGATTAGATTTCTAGCACAGTCCAATATATGTAAATTTAAACTACTTACATATATAAAATAATATTGTATATAATTTTCCCAAGATACATAGAGATAGAAAGCAAACACAAGGAGTAGACAGCTATAATAGGAAGAGGGTAAACTAAAGTAGGATTCTGAGAAGAAAGAAAAATAAAACTAAGAGAGTGATTTGCAGAGGTGAAGATGTAGATTTAAAAAGGGGGCCATAAACTGGGAAGCACTCAACTCTTAACCCCTTGAGCCCCTAAGGAAAGCCAAAGAGCCAGCCTCTATGTTTTCTTGGCATATAGTTGTAACTCTATGCAAAATGAATCAAATTTGGTTTGACATTATCTTATATTTTTAAACAAGTACTTTGTAAGACATGGCTTAAATCAGCAGGATTATAAAGCTAGAACTTTTGTGTTTTTCTTTTCTTAAATATAGATCTGAGAAAAGCGGGGGAAATGGGCTGAGTTCAGAACATGCACTGTTTAGGAGGCAAGGGCTCTGGGCTGGAAGATTCTAAGAGTAACAGGCCAAAGCTGAGGGGAAGAAAATTGCCCAGCTTCTTCCAGGGAATATGGGTGGAACCAGATTGAAACAGTAGGAAGAAAATTTGAAGCAGGCAAATCTGTGCCATTCTAGCCCTTTCCACATGTGCATTAAAAGTTAAGACTGAAGATTCTTGACTGCTGACAAAACATTTATCTTTCAACTCTCAGTTGCAAACTCTTGTATTGTGCTTGGCTTAAGGCACAAATGGAGGTTTCTACAGGTTCTTTTCACCTTCATGGAGCTGGCATAAATGAGGAAGAAAGAGCTTTTATTTTACTTTTACCCAACTTTTTTTCTTTTAAAAAGAAAATAGACATCACTAAAAAAGTATGAAAAGAGGTAAAGGGGTGTAATAAAGTGGGTATTATTTTTCCTTCAAAGCCCCATATGATAACTCCTTTATGTAAATCATTCTTTTCTCATCCAGCTCCTTTGGCTGAGTCTTGGGAAAAGAAACATAAAGACCAGACCATTGGAAGTAGCTACTACATGATGGTTGTCCTGAAGGAGACAGGATTGCTGCAGGCTGGTTGAACCCCAGGATGATGATGGAGGCTGCAGATCCCAGCTTTGTTAAAATCAAAGGAACTCAGGCATCTTTAATCTAACTGATTCAGGATCAGTACACTACCTGAGCAGTGGCATGAAAACCCATGGCAACTTCTTCCTTCACCTCCTGCTCTGCTCAACTCCACCCCATGGCATTCTCTGGGCTGTATCTCTCTCTCCCTTTTAAGCCCTGTCTTTGGGTCTTGGCCTGAAATTTCATCCTCTACCTCAATTCCCTACATAATCGCCCCATTTTAACATACTGATTCTATTATAATGGCTAATGCCCCAAGCAATCATTACTGTGGTACAAGTCTGCCCTTTGATTCTTCCCTTAAAGCATGCAAGTATTTGGGGAGTTGTGAAAATACTTTATTCTTTCGTGAAGGGCATCAATGGCAAACTAAATATAGAGGAGACTCCAGAGTCTAAGGGTCTTATTCTGTGTGAGAATTGAAGTGGAATCTTCTTTCTTTTTCTTCAAATGTTATGGACTATGAATTGGTCTCATCATATGAATGACCAAAATTCACAAAACTGCTTGAGTAGCCTCTCATCGTGTCACTAAGAAAAGGGAGTGTCAGGACACTATGTGAACTCAAAATGTCATAATAAGTATTATGATTATTGACTTTCATGTGAGTTGCTTACAATTTTACACCTAATTACTATGCTGTACAATAATGATTATGTAGACCATTAAATGTTTCATTAACATTTTATGTCTTTTATTTGATTAGTACAGCAAAATCTACTCATGTGTGCTCCGTGTTCATAGTTTACTAAATGTAAAATATAGTTTCCTGCCCACATAGCTTGCTTTCCCTTAGTCCACACATTAGGAAATTTTAAAAGTATGTGGTCTTTTTTATAACTTCCTTTTTGTGCCTTATTTTGGAGCACAGAGAAGAAACTATCAGAGTTACCAGAAATTTCATATGAATATAACATATTAAAAGCTGAGTTATACAGATGGTTAAGCGTCTGCCTTCTGCTCAGGTCATGATCTCAGGTTCCTGGGATAGAGCCCCACATCGGGTTCCTGGCTCAGCAGGGAGCCTGCTTCTCCCTCTCCCTCTGCCTCTGCTCCTGCTCATGCTCTCTCTCTCTCTGTATCTCTGTGTCTCAAATGAATAAATTAAAAAAAATCTTAAAAAAAAAAGCTGAGTTAAAGCATTTTGAAAAATGAATAATTTGGATATTGTGATAACAAATTGAATCTTTTGGCATCTCAGCTCTAGGACTTGGTGGCATATATCTTAAGTGCAAATGCCATCCTTCTTTATGAGTTCTAGCAGTTTTGGGGTGGAGTCTTTTGGGTTTTCCACATAAAGTATCATATCATCTGCAAAGAGTGAAAGTTTGAATTCTTCTTTGCCGATCTGGATGCGTTTTATTTCTTTTTGTTGTCTGATTGCTGTGGACAGGAATTCAGTAAAGTGGCAGGATATAAAGTCAATGCACAGAAATCAGTGGCATTCCTATACACCAACAACAAGACAGAAGAAAGAGAAATTAAGGAGTCAATCCCATTTACAATTGCACCCAAAACCATAAGATACCTAGGAATAAATCTAACCAAAGAGGCAAAGGATCTGTACTCAGAAAACTATAAAATACTCATGAAAGAAATTGAGGAAGACACATAGAATTGGAAAAACCTTTCATGCTCATTGATTGGAAGAACAAATATTGTGAAGATGTCAAAGTTACCTGGAGCAATCTACACATTTAATGCAATCCCTATCAAAATACCAGCAACTTTTTCAAAGAAATGGAACAAATAATCCTAAAGTTTGTATGGAACCAGAAAAGACCCCAAAGAGCCAGAGGAATGTTGAAAAAGAAAAGAAAGTCTGGCCAGGGGTTTACATTTGCAACAAGGTGGATGGAACTGCAGGGTATTATGCTGAGCAAAATAAGTCAATCAGAGAAAGACATGTATCATATGACCTCACTGATATGAGGAATTCTTTATCTCAGGAAACAAACTGAGGGTTGCTGGAGGGGTGGGGGGTGGGAGGGATGGGGTGGCTGGGTGATAGACATTGGGGAGGGTATGTGCTATGGTGAGCGCTGTGAATTGTGGAAGACTGTTGAATCACAGACCTGTACCTCTGAAACAAATAATAAATTATATGTTAAAAGAAAAAAAGAAGAAGATAGCAGGAGGGGAAGAATGAAGGGGGGGAATCAGAAGGGGAGATGAACCATGAGAGACTATGGACTCTGAGAAACGATCTGAGGGTTCTAGAGGGGAGAGGGGTGGGGGGATGGGTTAGCCTGGTGATAGGTATTAAAGAGGGCACATTCTGCATGGAGCACTGGGTGTTATACACAAACAATGAATCATGGAACACTACATCAAAAACTAATGATGTAATGTATGGTGATTAACATAACATAATAATAGAAAAAGAAAAGCAAAGCTGGTGGCATCACAATTCTGGACTTCAAGCTCTATTACAAAGCTGTCATCATCAAGACAGTACGGTACTGGCACAAAAACAGACACATAGATCAATGGAACAGAATAGAGAGCCTAGAAATGGACCCTCAACTCTATGGTCAACTAATCTTTGACAAAGGAGGAAAGAATGTGCAATGGAAAAAAGACAGTTTCTTCAACAAATGGTGTTGGAAAAATTGGACAGCCACATGCAGAAGAATGAAACTGGACCATTTCCTTACACCACACACAAAAATAGACTCCAAATGGTTGAAAGACCTAAATGTGAGACAGGAGTCCATCAAAATCCTAGAGGAGACCACAGGCAGCAACCTCTTTGACCTCGGCTGCAGCAACTTCTTCCTAGAAACATCACCAAAGGCAAGGGAAGCAAGGGCAAAAATGAACTATTGGGATTTCATCAAGATAAAAAGCTTTTGCACAGCAAAAGAAACATTCAACAAAACCAAGACAACTGACAGAATGGGAGAAGATATTTGCAAAGGACATATCAGATAAAGGGCTAGTATTCAAAATCTATAAAGCACTTATCAAACTCAACACCCAAAGAACAAATAATCTAATCAAGAAATGGGCAGAAGACATGAACAGACATTTTTCCAACGAAGACATCCAAATGGCCAACAGACACATGAAAAAGTGCTCAACATTGCTCAGCATCAGGGAAATCCAAATCAAAACCTCAATGAGATACCACCTCACACCAGTCAGAATGGCTAAAATTAACAATTCAGGACACGACAGATGTTGGCAGGCATGCGGAGAAAGGGGAACCCTCCTACACTGTTGATGGGAATGCAAGCTGGTGCAGCCACTCTGGAAACCAATACGGAGGCTCCTCAAAAAGTTGAAAATAGAGCTACCCTATGACCCAGCAATTGCACCACTGGGTAGATACAAATGTAGGGATCCGAAGGGGTACATGCACCCCAATTTTTATAGCAGCAATGTTTACAATAGCCAAACTCTGGAAAGAGCCAAGATGTCCATTGCCAGATGAATGGATAAAGAAGATGTGGTATACATATACAATGGAATATTATGCAGCCATCTAAAGGAATGAAATCTTACCATTTGCAAACGATGTGGATGGAACTGGAGGGTATTAGGCTGAGCGAAATAAGTCAATCAGAGAAAGACATGTATCATATGATCTCACTGATACGAGGAATTCTTAATCTCAGGAAACAAACAGGGTTGCTGGAGTGGTGGGGAGTGGGGGGGATGGGGTGGCTGGGTGGTGGACATTGGGAAGGGTATGTGCTATGGTGAGCGCTGTGAATTGTGTAGGACCATTGAATCACAGACCTGTACCTCTGAAACAAATAATATATTATATGTTAAAAATAAAAAGAAGATAGTAGGAAGGGAAAAATTGAAGGCAGGGAAATGAGAGGGGGAGATGAACCATGAGAGACTATGGACTCTGAGAAACAAACTGAGGGTTCTAGAGGGGAGGGGGGTGGGGGATGGGTTAGCCTGGTGATGGGTATTAAAGAGCGCATGTATTGAATGGAGCACTGGGTGTTATAGCAAACAATGAGTCATGGAACACTATATCAAAAACTAATGATGTAATGTATGGTGATTAACATAACATAATAAAATTTTTTAAAAAATGAAAAAAAATAATACCTTTGGGGAATAATAATAATAATAATCTGCTTTGAAACTAAGAAATTAACTTGTTTTAAGTCTTAAAAAAACATATTTTCTCCCAACATTAAATTTCATTTTCCTTAATTTGAAAAAAAAAATGCCCTCATTCTGAATTATACAGTTCAATTAATTTGACTGTGTGTTAAGTGGAAGCATACATTCCTAATGGTGACAATAAATAGAAGCATGTCCTTCTAAACAATATAAAGTAACCTAGGCTTGAGAACTTTATAATAATTTATTCAATCTTTTTAATAAATCTAACAACTCTATTTTATAATTTGAAACACTTCATGTACTTGATAAAATATTGATGTCACATAATTGATTTATAATAATAAATTCAAATTCAGGCCCAATTACCAGTCTTTTTTTTTTTTTCTGTAAGAACCACTCCAAACATTGCCATATATAAACCATTTTAAGAGAGTAACGTAAATTGAGATTAAATAATTTGCACTGTTAAATTAACAATTCAGTGGAGATTATGTTTGAACTCTTAGCTGGTGAAACCTATTTCTTGCTCAGCTTTTGAATTTCCTAAAGGACTTCAACAACATGGATCTGTAACCTTCTGCTCATACCCATTGGTCTAAATTCCCTTTATATATCAGTGATTTCATCATTCTTCTTTCCTTGCTTGTTGATATCCTTAGTTTCTCTACAATGGTTTTTAACACATTTTTTAATAGTTCCAGGTCTACTGTGACCTCTCAGTTTAGTCATACAATCTCATTTTCATTAATATTTGACTTATATGAGAATTTATTCTCAACACTCCCTGCAGTTTGAGATGTTTTTCCCCCATTTTTGATTTGGCTATGTGTAGCAATGGAAGGGGAAAGTATTTAATTTGTTGTAATCCTAAGACATCTTATCTTTTCTTACCACTGTCACATAAATTATAATGATGTAAATTCCATTTGTTGCAAGAATATGAGAGCAGTTTGCCAACAACGAAATGCAGCACTTGAAATTTTAAAAAAATAATTGTAAAAAATATATACACATTGCATTTCTGCTAATTTTGTCATTCCTAAATAATAATATAAAAACAAACAGACTGAATTATCTCTTTAAAGACAATACAATCACAAGAAGATAAAGAAGCATTATAAACAGATTATCCTTAAAGAGCTCTAAGTAGTTAGTAGCTCAGCATTAATACAGAAAAACAAGGGGACTTGATCACTATAATGGTTAATTTTATGTGTCAACTTGATTAGACCATGATAACCAGTTGTTTGGTGAAACACTAATCTAGATATTTCTTTAGGATGTGATTAATATTTACAAGCAGTTGACTTTAAGTACAGTAGATTACTCCCATAATGTGGGTGGGCTTCACCCTATCAGTTTGAAGTGTTTAAAAGACAGAGGTTTCCTGAAGAAGAAGGAATCTTGTCTTAAGATGGCAACATAAAAATTCTCCCTGAATTTCCAGCCTCTGAACTCAAGGATGCAACATCAACTCTTACCTGAATCACCAACCAGCAGCTGGCCCTATTGATTTTGGACTTGCCACTTGCCATCTCTGAAAATGACAGGAACTGATTCCTTAAAATCAATCTCTCTCTCTCTCTCTGTCTGTCTCTCTCTCCCCGCACCCCATCCTATTTCCTATTGATTCTCTTTAGAATTCTAACACAATGGCCATTATAGAATCTTCCAAATTTTATCATAAAAAACTAACAAAATCATCCATATCACAGTCAAAATTAAAATATAATAAGATATGTCCTCTCCTTACAAGGTTACCCTTCACTTGTGATCAAATCATTTCCTGGACAGAGGTCTCAATTAGAACCATCATTAACAAAGGGTCATTAACATAGGTATTGGTAATTTTACCCTGAAAGTTGATGTTATATTAATAGAAGAAATCTTGTGATGTTTGATCAACCTGTGGTATTTTATTTTTCTGATAATTTCTCTCCCATCCTACAGAGTTAGAGCATCTCCTGTCATATTTGCACTGTGTGAAACCCACCTCTAGTCATCACTGATTGGACCAAAAATGGGCACTCGATTCAGGCTGGATTCACCATATCTTTCTCTCTTAGGGATCTGCAAGTAGGTTTCAAAGTCTATAGCCTCTGTAAGACTTCTTGAGAATGGAGCGAAACCTGGTTTCAGAGAAAAAGAAGAAAATAATGAAACAAATATTTAATAAAAAGTAGAGACAATAATTTCTCAAAAACAAGAAACTAAAATGCTAAAAGTAATTTTTATTGTACTTAATAATTATATTTAGTAAAAATAGAATCAATAAAAAACAGTTTCAGTTCCTGAGGGGATTAGAAATACATCTTTCTTCAGGGTCCATGAGATATCTCAGTAACCTTCTACTAAATTCTTTCCTCCTTTTCATCCTATTTTTACTTTTTTGTTTTCTTCTCCTTCAAGGTAATTTGAGTGGCTTAATCATAAGAACTATGATTAATATAGACAACCAGTTTCCTTTTGACAAAATTAACTATGACTTTTATCATCTGTTGTCTTCCATTTTTATTCTTAAGCTTTTTGAAGAGATAAAAATCAATGCCTTATTTTTAATCCACCATCACTTCATGAATCAGATCATTTTCCCTAATAGCACTGAAAGTGTTACCTAACACACACACACAAAATTCAGATGATGCCAAAATGTAGGTTTTGATATTATATCATGAAACAGCTGCAATAGTCCAAAACACACTGAGAAAACGATTCAAAATAATTAGTATAGAAAATTTATCAAGGAAAAAATAAAGTGATAAGAGCTTAAATTTGATAGCATTTAAGGTAGGAGTTTGATGTATGGTATATTGGTAAACATTTCTTACCTAGTCTTCTGAAGCCATCCAATCTTAGTCAATATTATTCAATCCAGAAAGGACCCTTACTATGGGCAATGAAAGAGCTACACAGGAACAGACCAAGGAAGTAGAGTTACTGCATGGCAATTTTGGAGACCCATAGTTTTTTAAGACAGAAAGCCAATATTCTTAGCAATTATTCACCTTACCCATTGTTTCAGTTTAATCAAGAAACTGTATGTAGAGGCCACCTGATAGTGACATGGGCTTCCTCAAAATAGAGGTTTGGATCAGTAGTAATCTCTTCTGACTATGATATGTGGTTTTCTTTTATGACAAAAGTTCAGAATAAAAGCAAAATTTTGACTCTTTCCCAGAAAATATGTTCCATCTCAGAAGTAATAAAAGTGTTTGTAAAGCATGTTATATGAGAGAATATTTAAGAAGAGCAAAAAGAAAAACTATCCATTTTACTACTCCAGACAGTAAGTGATATAATAACTTTAATGTATATAAAAGTGTAGGACTGAATAGCTTTAGGTAGTGAATTTGTCATTTCAGATATATGTGACAAATTTTCAATAAGCCAATCAGATCTGAATGTTTCTAAATAATAATTACACTGACAGATATATTTAGCTGATTAGTATATCAAAATCTCTTCAAAATAATTCATGAGCAACTCACCATTTCATAGGCTGAATCTGTGAAGAAGAAATTCAGATATATTTACTTAAAAAGTATCTTCTAAAGGGACGCCTGGGTGGCTCAATCAGTTAAACATCTACCTTTGGCTCAGGACCTGATCCCGGGGCCCTGTGATTGAGCTTGGCTCTCTTCCCCTCCCCCTACTTGTGCGCTCTCTCTTTCAAATAAATTAATATTTTTTTTTAAAAAAAGTATCTTCTAAAGATGTTCCTGAATGTATGACTTTTGCTGCTCGCCCTTTTTAAAAAGCTTTGTATTTATAGTGTATCTGTCATTTGCATTTAAATGAAGATCTCCATTACAACACAATTCCACTGAATAAATCTTGTTCTTCTTTGTACCTTGAAACTTTGTGTTTCTTTGTACCATGGCAATTATGGCATAAAGCATTTCCTGTGCAACTCATAGGAGCTTAGTGGTATTTGAGTCTAATATAAACATCCTTATAAACCCTAAGTGAAAGAAGTCAGTCTCAAAATCTTTGTCCAATCACAGTGGTCTCTGGTTGAATGAAGGGAAATGCTGAGTACAATATGGCATATACTCTGCAGACTTGTCCCATGCACTCACTCCCATCCTCATGGGCCCACAGGTATCCCAGGGAAATCTTCAATTAAAAAGGAAAAGAACTTAAGAGGGTGGCTCACGTAATGCTGTCTGTGGGATGCAAGAGCAAAGAAACAAATGATTACAGACACAGGAGAAATGGATTCTCTTCAATGCAGTGGTATGGCATTGGCTATGTGCTAGGCAACTCTGTATAACAGGGGGTGTTAGTGAGAACAGTAGTAGCATCAGGGTCTGATGAATGGCTTGAGTGTAGGTGGTAGCTGTTGGGGCTGCAGTGTCTCTTTCTTTACAACAGCAGTTTCCTTTCATTGAAGTTTCTTGAAAGTATAGCACAGTTTGAGCTATTATGGTGCTGGTAAAGAGTATGGGGTATGGGCAATGAAAGAGCGCCACAGGAGCTCTTAAGGAGTAAAGAGTCTTTTACTCTTAAGGAGTAAAAACACCCTTAACCCAAACGTTTCCTTGGTCCTTATGTACATGGACCTTACATAATGTCAATTATACAAATTGCCCCCAGATCTGTTGAAAAGATAACACAGAAGGATGTTGACAGAAAACGTTCACAGTGCTGAGTGTGAAGCTCCTGCCTCTCACAGTTCCTCCAGGGACAGCACCAGCTATAACACTGTCCACTTCAAGATTTAAGAGACAGATCTTCATGAGCTCTTTGTATAGCTACCTCTCAGCCCACCTCTGTGGCATCGATACGGTTTCCACAATCTGCGTAAGAAACCAAACCCCTTGTCTTGAGCACACTTTTCCCTGAAGCTCTCTCAAGCAGCTACTTTCGGGGGTTCTAACCCACATCATGGATATTACTAGAACGGAGATGGTTTTTCCTTTATTTCATAGAAACATAGAAGCAATGGGAAGAGAATTTACATACTCTCCCTAAACCACACTTCCCAATCTACCTGCATCTAGAACAGCAGACTCTGACGTTTCTCTTGTCACAGAGATGAACTCCCCCACTTCTTCCCCGGATTTCAATATCTCTCACCTATTTGCCCCTCCTCTATCTTCTTGTTCTCAGTAAATAAAATCTCATCCAGCTTCTCAGGCTTCTTTTAGTCCTTGATTCCTTGTTCTCCCTTACCCTACACATTCCAATCCAACTATAATCCTTGCAAACTCTGTCCCTAAACTATATCCCTAAGCATTCACTTTTTGCCACTAGCCCAACCACCATCAAAGACCCCAGTGTGATAGCTTCCCCCCAGATCTTCCTCATGCTGATCATAACTCCCAGGATTTATTTTTCATACAGCAGCAGATATTTATGGTATTCATCTGAGCACATCAGTTCATGGCTCAAAACCCTCCAGTGACCTAAATCCTCGTTATACTGAAATAAAATCTCTTAATTTTCGCATGGACTATGAAGTCTTACAAGATTTCATCACTATTTTTATCTGTATCAACAATATATGACTCCAATCCATAGATGCACATTAAAAACAGGGCTTTTACAGCTTCCTCTACCTCTCATTTCTGCCTCGAGGTCTTTCTTACCCCACTGCCTAAAAGATTCAGACTGAAGACCTAAAATGACTCATTTTCCCAGTTTACTGAGGATTTTGTTTCAATATTAACTTATTCAGAGTTCAATCAGAGAAGCAATATTTTTTTTTTTAAGAGACAGAAAATTTGTTAGAGAATGGCTTATGTGATTGTGGAGCTGGTTTACCAAGTCTAAAACTTGTAGGACAGGCCATCAGAAAGGGAAGATCATAAGTAGACTGTAACTCCACAGGCATGATATTGTTGTCAAATTGTTGAGAACTGGTCTTGTCTCTCGAGAAAGACTGATTTTAATTCTCATTTTAAGTCCTCCCAACTGATTAAGTCAGGTCCATCCAGAATAATTACTTACTTAAAGTCAACTGATGAGCAACTTTAATTACATGAGCATAATTTCTTTACAGGAGCATCTTGATTACTATTTGGCTGAATAACTGGGGGCAGTAGCTTAGCTAAATTAACATATCAAAAAGCCATCACAGTCATCTGTTCAGAGAGACCTTCCATAAACATCAAAGCCATATCAGGACCCTGTCAATCTCTTCATTCTCTGAGTCTATCACCTGTTTTATTTCTTTCTCATAGCATATATCACAAGCTGACATTATGTATTTATTTTATGATCCCCCAGTAGCTCTAAGAAGTCAGGGACTTTGTTTCTTTCACCACTCTACAATCACTGATGATTTTTTTTAAATGAATGAATGAATAAACCAATGAAATGATCATTATAAATACTCTCAGAATGGGGGGATCTTCAGGGTATGATGTAATTTTCTACCCAAAACTCTGTTCTCATTGCTTGGCAATGAGTATTGTTAGACCTTTTATTAAAGGACTTATTGGTGAGAAGAATATTTAAAGGTGTTTTTATCTATAATCTGAAGTGAGACAGTGAGGACTAGTCACAATATGTTTTATTTTAGTCTAAAATGTTTTAAAGGGACTTGATTTCTAATGTATGATCATTTCACTATGATCAGGATTTCTGACATCTGTTAACATTTTTTCTAACTCAATTCTTAGTTACTCTTTTGACCATGAAAGAGCACCCTTTGTAAGTATAGAAATGAACAATGTAGTTTGCAGTCAGAAAGAAAGGAAAAAGGAACAAAAAGGAAGGAAGGAAGGAAGGAAGGAAGGAAGGAAGGAAGGGCCCTAAACTAATTGATGGTCCATTTTAATTATTTTGTTTGTTTGCTTATTTTTCCCTTTAGTTTCAATGAGCAACACAGAGAAAAATCACATTGCTTTTTGTAATCGTTGTGTCTTTATTTCAAATAAGTGTCTTTAAAGATATAAACAACATTGTTGTCAATAAATTTCACATTATTCAGTTACCCATTAAAATGAATGGCCTATGTGTTCTGAAAAGGGTGAGTTGAGGACATGATGTTAACTCAACTGATTTGTAACATATACTGAAATTCTATTACATGACAGGCACAAAATAGGTAGTGTGAGGGATACAAAAAATGGCCTCTGCTTATCTGGATCTCATATTTATTACATGTATAAATCTTCCTCTCGTTTTTCTCTGGATTTACTAAGCACAAATTCCCTTTGCCATACTTACATTTGTTTTGCAATTAAATTTAGCTAAATCAATCAAACAATCAATCAATAAATAAATAATCACAAACCCAGTTAAAACACGTATCTTTGCACAGGGGCCCTATAAAAATCCTTGTTGATGTGGTAGATTAGGGTATAAAAATCAAAACCCAAAGCAAAACAAACAAATTCTGAGTCCCTTGAAAGGAAAAAAGCTGTGGGTATACTGAAAATAAATACTTTATTAACCAATTCTCTGAGTGGATGAATGGATGAATTATTCCCAGAGAGCAGTAAGTTGTGTCCTTTCAATGGTACAGTCTATCTCTTTCAGGCCACTCAAGGCCTATTCAAAAAAGAAAGCTGCTCTATATAAACTGTACCACACAGTCAAGAAATCAAAGCACCTCCCTATCTCACTCACCGGGAAGATCTGGCAGATTGAGAATTGCTCCAGAAGAAAGCATATTAAACAACAAAGGTCTCCCTGAATCATACCCAGTGTAGGAAATGGGAGATGTTAACAAAAACTCCTTTGAGACCATCAGTACACAAAGATTCTTAGCAGAACAAAAGTCAGGGTTCTCAAAAAAAATTATTCTCAGTGGTCTAACATCTTGCATCAAATTCCTACTAAAAGAATTTCAAAGCTTGCATGAATGCCTTCCCAAAGCCTCCTAATTTCTACTCTCTAGATGGAAGGTTCTCAAAACAGTGCATTTGTTGCATACTTTCAAATACAGACATTTTCCTCATAAGCCAAGTTTTCACAATGCAAATTTGGTATGATTTGATCAATTAATGTTTTAAATAATCATCAATTTCTGTCATATAGAATGGCATCATAAAATCTGCTCTATTCAGGGGTTCATAAGAAAAGACTCTTATGCAAAACCAAGAGGCAATCAAACAGTCATTCAATGAGATTTACATTAATCTGTAACAATTAAAAATAAAATTATCATTGAAACTTCCCATGAATCACTGGCTAGCCCACACATGAAAGGGGCATTTTGCTATCACTAAGAAAGGAACACCAACAATTTTAAGCCCTCTTTCATTTTATGTGAGCTGCATCAGGATAAACACAGGTTATACATAAAATAATTCTAGAAACATCAACAGGAATTCGTTATACAGGACTTCCCTGATCACCTGAATTATAATAGCAGATATGCATTCAGAACTCACTAACTTTCCTCCCAGTTACTGCTTTAAGAAATTGACATACATTTACATATTAATTCTTTCCATCCTTATTTAACTCTATGAAGCAAACACTATGTCATTACCATTTTATAGGTGAGAAAATGATATACAACAAAATCAGGCAATTTGCCCAATATAATAAAGCTTGGAAGTAGAGGAACAAGATCCCAGGCAGACTTCAGAGGATAAGTTCTTAATCACTATATAATATTTCTTTTATAAGGCAATTTAGGCATCCTCATTTTATTAAAAAAAAACATTTCATTCATAACATTTATCACAACTCATAATTATACTTCTAGCTGTTCTCATTGATTTTGTATCTGTCTGTCCCTGTGGTCTCTGGTACCCTGGGCCATATTTATTTAATGCAGTTTCTGGCACTAAGAAAAATCATCACAAAGATGTATTAACTATATGAATGAATAAATGAAGAGACAAGTGAATGCAAAACAAAATTACTGAAAATGATTTTACCTGATATCACCATTTTTCAATCAAAACAATTGCAAGCAAAACTTGCTTGGATACCAAATTAACCTAGGAATCTTTGGTCACCTGATGGTCATTTTAAGGGACACATTTAAAAGGATTTCATGGCACCCATCAATTACTGTCTATATCAATGAACCACAGCTCTGTTTCACTGCCTAAATAGAACTGATGCTTCTTCTTAATTACAAGGCAAAGTTCTTATGTTTTTATATATTACACGCATACTGTTTCTACAGCTCTTCAACCTGAACTACCCATACCTCTTCCCTCTTACACTTAGCAGATAATATCCTGAATTACATTCACAATGACTCAGCTCCTCAGTGCATATGAGAAACATTGTCATGATAATATTGGCCTCAATATGGAAAAAATATATACATTTTATAAATTCATCAAAGCTATAAAGAGAAATTGGTAGTGATGTTTAAAGAGGGTGAAAAGCATAAGAAAGTAAAAACAAGAAAGATATGAGAAAAAATGCAACACCTTGGAGGTATCAAAAGAAAATTTTCCTTCTGATCTGCTTTAGGCTAGTTGGTGACATTTTTCTTGTTATTACCAATTTCCCAGACCCTCACTTTTCATGATATTTTTTTTTTAATTTGAGGGTATCCTATGCCCCTTATTAGACTGCAAGCACCTTAATGTTAATAGAAAGAAATATCTTCCATATATGTAAAGAGGCTTAAACCCTGGGAAAGTGGTCAGGTCTCATGGCAGAGACACATACATATAATATGCATACATATACATATGCATACAATGTATATCTTGAGGCCTGTACACAGTTAGTGTGTAGGAGGAATACTGTGGTATGCCTGAACAGCAAATAGTAAGATACAGTTCACCAGCACAGGGGACTTGGGTTGCAGTGAAGGAGCTGTGGGCAAGACAAAGAGGAAAGTGTTCTAGATGCTCCTGAGAGAGAGAGAAACATGCCTAAAACAAATTTTAGAAACACTTCTGTATGACTTATCTGCATTCAACTTTTGAGAAAACCTTTAATAACTCAGTTGTTCTCTGCTGTCTTTAAGTTCAAGCTGCTCTTTCTTTTTTTTTTTTTTTAATGTGGGCTCCATGCCCAGCAATGGAGCCCAGTGCGGGGCCTGAACTCACAACCCTGAGATCAAGATGTAGGCCGATATCAAGAGTCAGATGCTTAACAGACTGTGCCATCCAGGGGCCACAGGCTGCTCTTTACTCACTATAGAGTTTGGGCAGTAAAGGAGGTGGGGAGCTCTATGTGATCTATGCGTGGTTCCATTCCTTAGTATTTTGTATAGGTCAGGTATCTCAATACTGTTTTTGGATTCAACAAAATACTTGAAAGTAAAAAGGAGTAAGAAAACTGGCCTGAACAGAAACTAATAAGGTCCTATTTTTCTTAAGAAAAAGAGAGACATCCATGTAAAATGACTTACTGTCGTTTTATTTAATCACATAAAAAATCTGCACTGCATTCCAGACTCCAATGCTTAGCAGAGAGACGTTCAGCAAATATACAAAATGAAAGATGATCACTGAAAATAGAATATAGTATTTCTTTCAAACATAATAGACATATAAAAACAGAAAAATAAGAACTTTTTATTAGCACCCATTAATAGCAAAATAGAATTAAAGGAGTTGAGGCAAATTAGCCCTTGTTGGGATAAAATTCAAATCTACATCACCTAGTTGATACACACCCATAAAAGCAACTTGCCTCTTCCCTGTGATGTGATAGGTGATGTAATAAAATTGAAAATTATATATATATATATTTACCATCTATATATATATATATATATATATTGACCAGGGTTTACCAGATTACGATAATCATAATGAAGATACAGCTCAGTCCCTAGTAACTCTCAATCTGAGGCCAGACTTTAAAGCCTGTGACCTGTTGCAAAGTTCCAACATTTGTAGGAAGTTTATCAAATGGAAGTTGATATGCGTTGCTGCCAATATCTTCTGCCTCCTTGTAAATCAACAAAGCCTGTCTTAGCTGAAAAATGACCAAAACCTATTTATTAGTCAATATATTGAATTATTGTTTTCTCATTTTTAGAAATTGTTTTAGATCACTTAATTATCCTATAGATCAAAGGTTAGCAATCTATGACCCATGGACTGAATACCATTTACTTAAGCTTTAAAAATGTGTTCGTAAAATCATTTTGGAAGCAAACATCTCAGAAGCAGAGACTCTAATACTCAATTTGTTTATACCTAATGTTATTGGAGTACTATGAATATTAAGAGATTCTAAAATGATGTATATGCATGTGTCCCAAAATTTGAATTACATTATTTTCCTAGCTGAGGAACTTAGCTTTCAGAGCACAGAAACACAGCTCATGCCTTGTCATTTGTTACATTTGGGCATGCCACTACTGTGTAGTTATTCTGACGGCTCAGGAACAGAGATCGCAAATAGAGCATCATTAGAAATAAACACATTATTGCTTGGGGAGAATTCTGAGCATAGGTATGGTTTAGGGAAGAGATCGAAGAGTGTGGATATATGTCAGTGAAGTATATCCAAGCAGGGCTGCCATATTACACAGTTCTATGGCACAAAAGTCAAATTGAAATGTTGCTGTAGGGGGAACAACTTGCATTGACTAAATATAAACAACATCCACTTTTTACCTCCTGTATTTGTTCAATTCAGCAGCAGTGCCAGATAGCCCACCCTGAATTTTCTCTGAAAGCCCAGCCACAGGATTTGCAGTTTAGGCACTGAAGCTTGTTTCAGGCCTATGGAGCCAATTCCTTCCCTGAGTTTGGGATCAGGCCACCTTAACACTGAATCTCAAGAGTCCTGAAGGTCACCAGCTTTCTGTGCCTTGCTTTTGCTGATCCAGCACTTAGAATTTTCATTTCCATTTTGAAACCAATAAATCAGCATATCTTGCCAGAGGAGTTTTAACCTCTTAAGATGCAATCAAATTGCTCAGTCAGAATGACTCCTGAAAATTGATCTGCACATTGCTAAGAATGGAAGAGAACTTTCATGTTTCTAAGGAATATATATTGCTGATTTATAGAATAATGCTAGCTGGATCCTGAAGGATTAAGTAATGCTGTTGTAATTAGAAAGATCTGAGATTATCTGTTCAAATAGAGCAGAAAGTTATCTATCAGTGATATTGGCCAATTGTATACAGTTAGATAACCAATGTAATCAATGTGTTTGCCGATACACTGTTATGTAATTATCTTCATGTCATTTTGAATGTTTATTGTCTTTGATCATTGTTAAGAATGATAAAAACAGAATGTAACTGTAATTTCTGATGTACCTCCCTTAGTGCTTTATATAACATACCAAAGGCTTCAAAATTGCTTTTGGTTTGCATGGTTTTGGAAGGAAAGAGGTACATAATTTCATTATTTTTATCCTGCTTTTTCTAGTTTGACCCAACAAATTAGCAATAGATAATTTTCTCTAAAATTATATCTTTGAATGAAACAACTTGATTTTTAACACAATTTTCTCATTCAATGTAATATTATCAATGTGTTGCTTCTCAGTTTTTTCCATCCCAATCCTGTCTGATTTCCTTGGTCAGATCTGGCCCAGCCTCACAGGGGAATACTAAAGAGATCATTCATCTCCCTGCTTGAACATTGGGAGGGAGTTGAGAAATGACCACCTCTCTTGAGACCCTACATCTCCCTTTAATGAAGTAGTATCTACCTAATTAGTTTAATCAGACTATTGCAGAGATTAGCAAGGTAACATGTCCCCAATGTCCTGTATTATTTAGAGAAAGGTTTTATGTATATGGAGGAACAGCATGATTTTTATCTATGCATTATTCCTTCAGCCCTTAATCTGACTGGTTTTCAGCTTCAGTGCTCTGAATCAAGTGAGCATAATGTCAATGTAAGACTCGGATATAAGAACAAGTGAATCAGCAACCACTAAAATCACTAAGCAATATCCGAAACTTATGAACATGAAGAATCAGTCTGCTATTGGGAATCTCAGAATGATATATTTTTTTCTTCCAGAATTTAGTACTAATTTCTCCCTTCTTCAACTGCTGGATGTAATATAAAATGTAATCCTTGCATGTTTTGCTAAACTAGCTAGGCAGTTAGTATTATTTCTTTCTTTCTATAGAAAGGAATGCAAACCTCCCCCATTGTAAGTAGGGTAATCAGGTAAGTACAATGGAACAATCTTTGCCTCTAAATTTTGCATTATTGTGAACAGAAAATAATAACATTTTTTTGTTACTGTTGTTACCATCACCTCATGTCCTGTTTAAAGGCAATTATTGCTAAAATATAAGTGGGTAAAGGGAATAGAATAATGAAAGGAGTCATTAAAAGAAGGTTGTGAGCAAGTCTAGTAAAACAGCTGCAATGCATTAAATTGTAGTTTAATTATTTCAAAGTTTTCCTCAGAATACTTGAGGGAGAATTGCAGGGGTATTGGAGAGGAAAGGCCAAGCTGTGCTAGGCATTCTGAATGAAAATATAATAAGATTCTCTACCTCCGTTATTTTTCCATGTGTTTTCTGTAGCCCATAGGGGAAGGAAAGGAAAGAATGGATACTGCTCCCATCCCTATGCCCCAGTTCTGGGTTGCAAAAGCCTCAAAAACATGCTGTCCCTTTGAGATTGCTCTGTAATTATGGTATGGGCTCTTTACCGTAGGACACAAGAAAAAGTCGAAAGAATAATCTTCTAATATCACTTTGCCCAGAAGTGTTTTCATCCCATCAGAAACTATGCAAATTCCTTTTTGGTCCCTCAAAAGTTGCAGAAGTTAAAGCTGGTATTAGGAGAAACTTCACTCTTGTTCACATTTATGAAACTCTGAAAAAAACCTACATATGAAAGGAGAAATATCAGCAGTGGGTAGGGGGGCAGCTTGGACTGGTTCCCACACGTTGATTGTTGAGGGCTCTGGCATTTTATGAGTCAATTTTGAAACCACTGGTAGCTTTAAATTGAGCTTGGTAGAAATAATTACACCATGGAAACTGATAAATACAACACACAAGCCCCCCAGTTGCCCAGCATCCCAGTGAGGTAGGAAAGCTGAAAGGACTCTGTTTTAGAAAGGCCCCATCTCTGCCGGTTTTTTCTGCTATGCCCCATTTACTCATGTTCCATATTTTGCCTCTAAATAAGCCAAGAAGCCATGTTCCCACTTCAAGGAGGAAGCAAGAGAGTTAATCACTCTGAGTTTTGTCCTAGGTCCCAAACACCTGATAACACCTAAGAAGAGCCAGATCCCAAATATGTTCCAGGACATTAGCTTCAAACGCACCTTGGCTAACACTAGCTTCAACACCCCTACCTTCAGTAATTTATGAAATAACGCCTATTGTTCACCTGACACTTGCCTTTGATTGGACCCTAGTGTGGATGCCTGAAGGAACACATACTCTAGACTCTTTCCCAATATAAACCCCTAGCTCTAATCAACAATGAGACTCATTCTTCTCTCCTCTCTCAATCTCCCAGACACTCCATCTGCTGCTATTCTCTGTCACTCATGCTATTCAATAAACTCTGTTTTCATTTGCTCTGGATCACGTTTGATTTTTATCCTATGTGAAGCCAAGAAGCGTCTTGGCTGGTCCTATGGGACCCTCACCTGGGTTCTTGGACCCAGCCTGCCTGCATCACCAGCATGCTGGAAAGAGAGGCAACTGGAATAATAGTGACAGCCATGTGGACCTTATGTACTTTAGTAAAGACACTTGTATGTAAGAGGATTAGTGTAGATACCAGTAACTCCTAAGATGAGCATCACAGAAGCTTTCAGAAAGGTGATGAACAGCAGGATGACACAGCCGGAGATAACGCAAGTGGAAAAAATGTCTAAAAATAGCTCAAAAATACTCTGTAACCACCTGTGATCGGTACCCATCCCAAGATAGGAAACTTTGCCTTTAAATACCACCATGCTTAATTGTCTTAATTAAATGTTTCACAAAATTGCATGTAATTTAACCAATTTTTCTCCCCACTTACCCCACCCCCAGACAATTCTCTTAGTGGTGTCCCACACCCCAAATTTCAAAAAAATCCTTTTAGGTGTTGTTAAAGCAAAATCAACCTGAATGTTCTAGAAGTCACTGCCTCAGGCTTTTGCAGACAATAGCCTAAATGCATACCTGAGAAAATCTAGTTTTGTATTTATTCTCATGAGTGGACAGTAGTGGCAAGGCAAATACAGATTTGAAATTAGAGTTAACACTTATACACTGCTTACTATGTGCCACAAGTATTAACATACTAAGTGTTCATAAGAGCCTGTGAAGTAACCCCTGCCATTTTACACATGAAAAAAAAAATGAACAAACCAAAAAAAAAAAAAAATTAAAGCCTGAGTCATAGGGAGTTTAATTACTGTGCTAATATCTCACAGCAGTATATTTGGAATAAGCTATGGAGCCTGATCTGGCTCCAAAAGTTAAGAGCTTAACCATTACACCAATGCTCTTCATGCAACCATGATGTTTGTGACATTCAGAAGTTCTGCTGTTTAAAAATGTTCCAATTCAGTTGTTCGTTTTATTAGATTGCAATGTGTATTATATTTTTTCTTTCTTTTTATAAAGAGTATTAATGTATATGTAAAGATTTTTATATTTTCAATTGTTATGATTATTATACTTACCTGTATAAATGTGAATTTACTCTAATTTAGTCTGATTTAGTGAATGATTAAGAATTTACCAGAAACTATACACTCTATGAGACTTATGAATAATAGAAAAGCAGGGGCGCCTGGGTGGCTCAGTTGTTAAGCGTCTGCCTTCGGCTCAGGTCATGATCCCAGGGTCCTGGGATGGAGCCCCGCATTAGGCTCCCTGCTTGGTGGGAAGCCTGCTTCTCCCTCTGCCACTCCCCCTGCTTGTGTTCCCTCTCTCGCTTTGCCTCTGTCAAATAAATAAATAAATAAAATCTTAAAAAAAAATAAAACAGAAAAGCAGCATGAACAGTAACATGATATCTGCATCAGGCTTCATTACAATAGGAGTTGAGGGCCAGCACTTATACACTTGAAACATTTGTAGTTTGGGACAAGTTACAATACAATGCAGTGCTTCCTCCAGGAAAGTTCGTATAAGAGACAATATTAAATCTATGTGCAATAAAGATTCCTATAGAAAAAACATAGGACAAAATAATTAGACATTAGAAAAACAAATGAGAAATAAAATACCACTTTAATATTACAGAGTTACATAAAGGTGAATAAAATAAATTATGATGATAATCAAACGACTTTCTAAGGAAAGTTGATACTGAGGGAAAAAGAAAAACACCTGGACTAGATAAGAAACGAAGGAAACATTACACAGAATCTTGGATGATTGAAAAAGAGAGATGCATAATGTAAGAAGAAAGCAGAGCTGTAAGTATAATACAAAGCTGGGAATACAAGGGAAAATTTTTAAATTACAAATTCAAGAAGTACCAGTATTTCTTTCAAGGGACTGAAGCAACTGGGCCAAAAGCACTGACAACTCTCAGAATAGACAAACAAGGGGCGCCTGGGTGGCTCAGTCAGTTAAGTGTCTGCCTTTGGCTCCAGTCATGATCCTGGAGTCCTGGGATCGACCCGGGGGATCAGGCTCCCTGCTCAGCGGGGAGTCTGCTTCTCCCTCTGCCCCTCACCTCGCTCGTGTTCTCTTTCTTTCACTCTGTCTTCCTCTCTCTCAAATAAATAAATAAAATCTTAAAAAAAAGAATAGACCAAAAAAGTATGTATATTCAGTGAAAAAGAATATTTTAGAGTAATATTGATGAAAAAATATACTTTGGCATTAGATTACCTTTAATGATTGCTTTTACTATATATTTAACTCTTATTTGAATTAAAATAATAACAAAATGATTGAATCTAAAGGATTATAAGATGAGTTTCCTAGTTTGTGTCCATGTTAATGGAATGATTAAAGAGATACTAGGCATTCAGAAGATGAAGAAAGAAATCAGGACCCATGTTGTCATTTTGAGGAAGAAATTAACATAGAAAAGAAATGATGGAATTGAGATGTAGCAAAATATTCCCCAATGAGTAAGGAAATAGATCCAATACTCTTTGCAAGCTTAGGGGTATACACAAGAGAATAAGGCCAGAATACAATGTATGGGAAGAGAAATTCTAAAAGAATCAAGCAATTTTCATGAAGGGAATGGATGCTTTTTTGACCCCAAAAGGACATTTATTGGCAAATTGATAATAAAAAGCACTGATGAAATCCTGAAGCCTATTATCAAATTGAATTTTATTTATTTTCAGTCATATGTACACAGCGATTAGGCTAATGGCATAACGTATTTGTTAGAGTAAGCAACTCTAACTGTTGCAACAAATAAATCCTGAAATTTCAAAGGCTTAATAAAAATTTATATCTTATATGTGTGATTTAATGTGGATCAGTCAACCTTCCTCTACTTTGTAGTTATATATCTGTAATACTTGGCCTCCAGAGTCAGCACAGTACGGAAAGTCTGATCTGGGGATTTATGCAGAAAGTTTTTTTTTTTTTTAAGTCCAGACCAAGAAACAGTACACATAATAAATGTCCACATCTTACTGGCCAAAACTCAATCTCAGTGACACAACCTAACAGTAAGAAAATACAGACTATTCCTGTGTGCCCAGGAAGAGAATAAAGTAACAAACAGCATCTGCCAATATATGTTATTAAGATACAAGAAACAATAATAAATTTATGCTTGTAGCACATTCTGTTTTCACTGCTTGTGACTCAAAGAGAAAATCAAGAAATGGGATAAACTGGAACAATTAACACCACTGTCTTCACTATGAATCTAAAAGATCCCTGCTCAGAGCAGTGTCTGAACAATGGGTGATGAGCCAGTCTTTACAAGAGAGGAGAGTGCTATTAACATAAAACAAACTTTCTATAAATCTGTTAGGCTCTGTGTCCCTGTACCATTCTACGTGCACAATTGGCCTCTCTTAAGACTTACCAAGAGACCATCTGATGTAGAATTACTTGATTATTTCATGGAGAAAAGTATACCATAAGAAATAACATGATAACCTCTTTAGGATTCTTCAAAATTTGTCTCCAGTCTGCACCCAGTTTTGCTACCTACGGCTTAGTTCTTAATACCTAGCCCTCCCATATTCCTCATACTTTTATTATACAAAGAAATTTACCTTCAGGATGATGCATTCATAAATCTGAATACTCAGGGCCAACACATTATCCAAGGGAAAAAAAAAAGTCTGATGTAATTACCAGGTCTCTCAGCCTTTAGAAGAGACACACATAGTAAACAAATATGTAAATGTATTTGTATGTTTTACTGAAAGAGGAGAGGGAAGGGAGGAGCTGGCTGACTTGTAAGATCAGACAACTCTATCCCCCATAATAATTGAATCATGGACGGACACATTATTCAAGAGGCCAATCTGGGTCACAACTGGAAATTTTTTTTAAAGATTTTATTTATTTATTTATTTGAGAGAGCGAGAATGAGAGAGAGAGAGAGAGAGAGAGCACACGAGAGGGGGGAGGGTGAGAGGGAGAAGCAGACTCCCTGCCAAGCAGGGAGCCCGATGTGGGACTCGATCCTGGGACTCCAGGATCATGACCTGAGCAAAGGCAGTCGCCAACTGAGCCACCCAGGCGCCCTGCACCTGGAAATTTTCTGAAACTATCAAGAAAGACATAGTCTCTCTTGGTTTGCCAACCTGGGATAATGTAAGACAGTAGACAGAGAAGGCTCTTGTTCCACGATATATAGAAAACTTAAGAATGAATTCAACAAAGGTAAATAATATAACTGAGAGATGAACAAAGAGAGAGACAGAAGGGAGAAAAGACAGAGGGAAAGAGAGAGAACCTGAATCCTATATTCTGTCATGACTGAAACCATTACTGAACTTTTCAGTTATTGAGCTAATAAATTCCTACATGCTACCTCAACAATTCACATAAAGGATTATATATGTGATAGATGCGTATCTATTTAAGAATAAAATTTTTAAAGTTTACAGGAGAAATATGTACATAAGCAGAAACAAAGAGTGAACCAAACAAAATTTTAAAAAGCAATATTTTAAGAAGCTTCTTGTGTCAGGTAGTACTTAAAATGCCTTGTATTTATACAGTCCTTTGTACTTAAAATTTTTCCTATAAATTATTTAATTTAAGCTTAATATAATCATATAATAGTTATTACCATCACAGTCTACAAGAAGCAAACTCATGCCTCACAGAAGGAAAATGATTTGTTCAAGGTCATGTAATAAGAAATTGAGCAATAATTCAAGCCAATGTCCTCATTTCCACTGTGTGAATACAAAATGTTCATCTCAGAGCTGAGAACTGTGAACTCTAAGTTAAACATAATAACATACAGTCAAGAAAATTTACTTCCACTGCAAAAAAAAATAATAATTATAGAGGAGAAGTCATCTTAGTTGCCTTGGTCTGAGTTCACTTGTAAGCAGAGACTGAGGTAAGGACTTGGGTTCATGTATTTTATATGGGAGGTGATCCCAGATTGCTAGGGTGAAGGAGAAGAGGAAAAGAGACAGGGAAGGAAAAACAATGCAAGAGAAATTATTACGCTTGTCCTCAATGTGGGCATCTGGTGCTCAACCCCACTTGAGACTATCTGATAAATCTTATTGTAGATACTCAAAACGTGTGCCTGAAGGATTGAAAGGTGCAACTTTTATCCACCAGCCCTAGATTCCTACAGTTTGTAGTGGTGACACCTCTCCCTGCGTGAGCACTTCCACCAGCTCCTTGATGCCATAGCTGTCAGTGGGCCAAGAGGGCTTTTCGCTGCTGCTTAGAGAAAAACCTGAGGCAGAGTTGGGAAAACCTCAGCATGCTACTGAAGAGCCCTCCCAGGAGTCAGAGATGGGATACAGGGATGCAGCATGAGACACCAACAACGTCTGCTACAGTCTTTCCCAAAATAGATTGGCATTAAAATCAATGCGCTCTCATTACTCTGAGATCTGATATGGACCTGGAAACTACAGAGAGAAAGCACAATGGAAAAGTCTCTATTAGCTCTCACAGAAAATAGATAACATATTTTTCCTCCTTATCAATTAGAGCTTAGCATACAAACAATGTGCAGTTTCCAAGAGATTCAATCTCCAGCTTGAGTGGTAAATAGAATTATTCATAAGTAAAGAATGAAAACAAGGAAGAAAAGGATCTAATTATTATACATAGATATAAATATGCTTCATTTCTGTCTTTAATTAGACGTTCCAGGGTCACCTGGGTGACTCAGTCGGTTAAATATCTGCCTTCGGCTCGGGTCATGATCCCAGGGTCCTGGGATCGAGCTCCGCATCGGGCTCCTTGCTCTGGTAGGCCTGCTTCTCCCTCTCCTTCTGCCTGTCGCTCCCCCTGCTTGTTCTCTCTCTCTCACTGCCAAATAAATAAAATCTTTAAAAAAATAAAGAAGTTCTAGCATATATCACCACTACAAATGACTAATACCTCATAGACTAAATTACCTTTAATGTATACAGCAGGAAGACAACTTCTTTGGGGCAGTAGACAACGTACGCATCAATACTTCCACAATATTTTTAATATTTGCAAAAAAGTTAGGACAAAACAAACAATTAGAGATTTCTATTGGGAAGCGATTTATCAGTAGTTAAAACATTTTCTGATGTGATGTTAACCATGCCAGTTACTCAAATTTCCATTCCTTACTGAATTATGCTTCTGTAGACCTCAGGAGTTAATATTCCAGATCACATAATAACAACTAGAAATCATTTAGATATACACCTCCTATGATAATTTTCCTTGAAATAAACTAAGCTAAGCAAATCAGAAGAAAACTATTAAATGGAACTAGCATTTAAAATGTTATAAAAGTTTTAATCAAAATACTTGAAATGAGAGTGATGTTATGAATATCTCCTACTAAAGTACAAAAGCCTCACACAAAGATTATAATTCTAAAAATAAGAAAAATAAGAATATATTTCCATTATATTAAAGTATATCTGTATAGGTATTATTAATATATATATTTAAAGTATAAATAAACTGTACTGAGGTATAATCTATGTTCAATAAAATATACCCATTTTGAATGCAGTTTGACAAGTTTTGACAAATGTATTCCAGTAACTACCACCACAGTCAAGATACAGAATATTTCTATCACCTCAAAAAAGTTCCCTTATCTCCTTAGCTAATCAACATCATACCACTACACCATGACTGTGCCAGGCTATCATTGTCATATTTTTTTTGTCACTGTACATTATCTTTGCCCGTTGAAAAATTGTATACAAGTAGAATCATAGGTATTATAATATTGTTTGGCTGGCTGATATAAGCCCCCAAACATGGAATAAAAATAGGCTGGGAATTACTGTCCTCCTCATTGAAGAATGTGCTAGAGTATGGAATCTCCCCTTGGGAATGAGCCATCAGAAGCTCTTAGGGTATATAGGCATCAGTAGTGATGGTTGGTTGCTTGTTCCAAGTTTTCACTTGGTAGCTCTCCTTTCCCCTTGGGGAGACTGAAAAAAATAAAGTTTGCTTCTAAATCATTATAGTTTCTACTTCTTTATAAAGTCCTTGTTTTAAAATTTGCCAAAATCTAGATATCGTTCTTTCTGGGATAGACAGTACTTTGATCCATCGATGCACAATGAACAAAATACTTCATAGCATCTACAGGCAAAACCGATCAAAGGGTATCACATAACGATGTAGTCCCTGTCAAAATTCAAACAACTTCCTAATGTTACCTGCACAGATTTCAGTTCTTTGCCTGAAGAGGGGAAATTTCAGTTTTGTCAGGGGATCCTGTACTCTGAGCAATAGTTGCTTGATGATGATGATCAGAGAGAAGGCAAAGGGGGGCTGAATGAAGGTGCAACAAGTGGGAAAGTAGTAATCTAAACCTTTTAGATTTTGCTGGGGTCAAGGGTTTGGGCCTCTACCTGCCCCTAAATCTGCTGAGTTATATCCTTGCAAATTCTCATTTTACATTATGTGTGACTATTTTTCTTTAATCTAGTGGGGAAGGATATATATATATAAAGGGAAAGCCATCTGGGTTTCTTTACAAATGAATTTTAAATATGGAATCTGCATATGTTATTTATTCTCCTTCACTTAAAACATGTAAATGTCTTGGCAAGATGGCGGAGGAGTAGGAGACCTGGATTTCGTCTGGTCTCAGGAATTCAGCTGAATAGGGATCAAACCATTCTCAACACCTACGAACTCAACAGGAGATCAAAGAGAAGAATAGCAACAACTCTCTGAACAGAAAAGTGACCACTTACTGGAAGGTAGGACGTGCAGAGAAGTGAATCCAAGGTGATATTCGGGAGGACAGACGGCGGGGGAGGGCACCTCCATCGGCCCATTCTGGCAAGTGATAGAGCCGCAGAGCACAAAATCAGAACTTTTAGAAGTCGGCTCCGCTGAGGGACGTCGCTCCAGTGGCTAAGCTGAGGGTGGAACCCTCGCGGGACAGTGTGGTCTCAGGACCCTCGGGGTCACAAAAAGACCGGGGGTGCCTGAGTGCGGCAGAGCTCCCAGGTATCGGAGCAGGGAAGCCAGCTGCAAAGACGGAGACAAGGCAAGGGCTCTCAGCTCGGGGTTGCCATAAACTGTGATCCATGGCCCAGTCGGGCCACTGCTCCTCCAGCAGGGACCCAACAAGCGGCAGATCTGGGGAGACTCCCCTTCCTCCCCAGGGAGGAGAAGCGCGGGAGTGCACCGCAGGGATCTACTGGGTTTGGAGACTCCACACGGGGTCGGATGCCAGAGATAGAAACACTCAGTCACAGGCCAGGTGAGCACGGAGTGTGGCCGGAGACCGGGGAGACGGGAGTGACTGACTGCTTTTCTCTGGGGGTGCACTGAGGAGCGGGGCCCCGAGTTCTCGGCTCCTCCGGGTGGAGATTGGGAGGCCACCATTTTCACTCTAGTCCTCCAAAGTTGTACCGAGAGCTTGCAGGGAACAAAAGCTCCCAAGAGCAAACCTGAGCAGCTTGCTTGGCCCGGACAAACAAGGGCAGGGCAATTCCGCCTCCAGCAAAGACATTTGGGAACCACGGCAACAGGTCCCTCCCCCAGAAGATCAGCACGAATAGCCAGCAAGTCAAGACCAAGTTTACCTATCAAGGAGAGCGGGAGAACTACAGCGCTAGGGGAATACTGCACATAGAATTCATGGCTTTTTTACCATGATTCATTAGTTTTTCAAAGTTAATATTTTTTTAGCTGTTTTTTTTTTGAATTTTTCTTTTTCCCTTTTTCAACCAACACCTTATCAATCCCTATTTTTAAAAAAATATTTTTTTATTTTTCATTTTTAGAATCATACTTTACCCTTCATAGTAGTTACCCTTATTTTTGGCATATATATATAAGTTGTTCACTCTTTAAAATTTTGAGATACAGTTTCTTCTAATGGATCAAAATATACCCTAAATCACTAGTGTACAGCTTTGTTCTGGTCTCCTGCCTGATCATATTCTCTCCCTTTTTTTTTCTTTTTTTTTAAATCTTCTTCTTTCTTTTTTCAAACAACTTCTTATCTTATCAATTCCTTTTATAAAATCTTTTATAATTTTCGGGTGCCTGGGTGGCTCAGTGGGTTAAGCGACTGCCTTCGGCTCACGTCATGATCCTGGAGTCCGGGATCGAGTCCCACATTGGGTTTCCTGCTCAGCAGGGAGTCTGCTTCTCCCTCTGACCCTCTTCCCTCTCATGCGTTCTATCTCTCATTCTCTCTCTCTCTCAAATAAATAAATAAAATCTTTAAAAAAATCTTTTATAATTTTCATCTTTACAGTCATCTTCCATCCCTTCATTGTATCAACCCTTATTTTGTACATATATAAGTCTTTCTTCCTTTAAAATTTTAGGAGGCACTTTATTCTAACAGACCAAAATACACCCAAAATCTAGTGTGTGGCACTGATCTATGCACTAGCCTGATCACATTTGATCATATTCTGTTTTTTTTGTTTTGTTCGGTTTTTGTTTGTTTTTATCTTTTTTCTTTTTTTTTCTCTTTCTTTTTTCTTTCTTTTTCTTTCTTTTCCCCTGGTTTCAGGTCTTTTCTGATTTGTATAGAGTATATTTGCTGGGGACGTTGTTAATCTGTTAGCATTTTGTTCAATCATTCATCTATTCTCCTCTGGACAAAATGATAAGACGAAAAAAATCACCACAGCAAAAAGAACAAGAGGTAGTACCGTCTGCCAGGGACCTACTCAATACGGACATGAGTACAATGTCAGACCTAGAGTTCAGAATCATGACTTTAAAGATACTAGCTGGGCTTGAAAAAAGCGTGGAAGTTATTAGAGAAACCCATTCTGGAGAAATAAAAGAACTAAAATCTAACCAAGTCGAAATCAAAAAGGCTATTAATGAGGTGCAATCAAAAATGGGGGCACTAACTGCTAAGATAAATGAGGCAGAAGAGAGAATCAGCGATATAGAAGACAAAATGATGGAAAATAAAGAGGCTGAGAAAAAGAGAGAGAAACAAGTACAGGATCACGAGGGCAGAATTTGAGAGATAAGCAATACGATAAGACAAAACAACATTAGAATAATTGGGATCCCAGAAGAAGAAGAAAGAGAGAGGGGGGCAGAAGGTAGAATGGAGCAAATTATAGCAGAGAACTTCCCTAATGTGGGGAAGGAAAGAGGCATCAAAATCCAGGAGGCACAGAGAACCCCTCTCAAAATCAATAAAAATAGGTCAACACCATGACATCTAATAGTAAAACTTACGAGTCTCAGATACAAAGAGAAAATCCTGAAAGCAGCTCGGGAGAAGAGATATGTAACCTACAATGGTAGAAATATTAGATTGGCAACAGACCTCTCCACAGAGATCTGGCAGGCCAGAAAGGACTGGCATGATATCTTCAGAGCACTAAATGAGAAAAATATGCAGCCAAGAATACTATATCCAGCTAGGCTGTCATTGAAATTGAAGGAGAGGTAAAAAGCTTCCAGGACAAACAAAAACTAAAGGAATTGGCAAACACGAAACCAGCCCTAAAAAAAATACTGAAAGGGGTCCTTTAAGCAAAGAGAGAGCCTAAAAGCAGCATAGATCAGAAAGGAACACAGACAATATACAGTCACAGTCACCTTACAGGCAATACAATGGCACTAAATTCCTATCTTTCAATAGTTACCCTGAATGTAAGTGGACTCAATGTCCCAATCAAAAGACACAGGCTATCAGATTGGATTAAAAAACAAGACGCATCGATATGCTGTCTGCAAGAGACTCATTTTAGACCCAAAGACATCCCCAGATTGATAGTGAGGGGGTGGAAAACAATTTACCATGCTAATGGACACCAAAAGAAAGCTGGGGTGGCAATCCTTATATCAGACAAATTAGATTTTAAAACAAAGACTGTAATTAGAGATGAAGAAGGACACTATATCTTACTTAAAGGGTCTATCCAACAAGAAGATCTAACAATTGTAAATATCTATGCCCCTAACATGGGAGCAGCCAATTTTATAAGGAAATTAATAACAAAAGCAAAGAAACACATTGACAACAATACAATAATGGTGGGGGACTTTAACACCCCCTGACTGAAATGCACAGATCATCTAAGCAAAAGATCAACAAGGAAATAAAGACTTTAAATGAAACACTGGACCAAATGGACGTCACAGACATATTCAGAACATTCCATCCCAAAGCAACGGAATACACATTCTTCTCTAGTGCCCATGGAACATTCTCCAGAATAGATCACATCCTAGGTCACAAATCAGGTCTCAACTGGTACCAAAAGATTGGGATCATTCCCTGCAGATTTTCAGACCACAATGCTTTGAAACTAGAACTCAATCACAAGAGGAAAGTCAGAAAGAACTCAAATACATGGAGGCTAAGGAGCATCCTACTAAAGAATGAATGGGTCAACCAGGAAATTAAAGAAGAATTAAAAAATTCATGGAAACCAATGAAAATGAAAACACAACTGTTCAAAATCTTTGGGATACAGCAAAGGCAGTCCTGAGAGGAAAGTAGATAGCAATACAAGCCTTTTTCAAGAAACAAGAAAGGTCTCAAATACACAACCTAACCCTACACCTAAAGGAGCTAGAGAAAGAACAGGAAATAAAGCCTAAACCCAGCAGGAGAAGAGAAATCATAAAGATCAGAGCAGAAATCAATGAAATACAAACCAAAAGAACAGTAGAACAGATCAACGAAACTAGTAGCTGGTTCTCTGAAAGAATTAACAAGATTGATAAACCCTTGGCCAGACTTATAAAAAGAAAAGAGAAATGACCCAAATCAACAAAATCATGAATGAAAGAGGAGAGATCACAACCAACACCAAAGAAATACAATCAATTATAAGAACATATTATGAGCAACTCTATGCCAGCAAATTAGATAACCTGGAAGAAATGGGTGCATTCCTAGAGATGTACCAACTACCAAAAGAAATAGAAACCTGAACAGACCTATAACCCCTAAGGAATTGAAGCAGTCATCAAAAATCTCCCAACAAACAAAAGCCCAGGGCCAGATGGCTTCCCAGGGGAATTCTACCAAACATTTAAAGAGGAATTATACCTATTTTCCTGAAACTATTCCAAAAAATAGAAATGGAAGGAAAACTTCCAAAATCGTTTTATGAGGCCACCATTACCTTGATCCCAAAACCAGACAAAGACCGCATCAAAAAGAGAATTACAGACCAATATCCTTGATGAACATGGATGCAAAAATTCTCACCAAAACACTAGTCAATAGGACCCAACAGTACATTAAAAGGATTATTCACCATGACAAAGTGGGATTTATCCCTGGGCTGCAATGTTGGTTCAACATCTGCAAAACAATCAACGTGATACAATACATTAACAAAAGAAAGAACAAGAATCATATGATCCTCTCAATAGATGCAGAAAAAGCATTTGAAAAAGTACAGCATCCTTTCTTGATTAAAACTCTTCAGAGTATAGGGATAGAGGGTACATACCTCAATATCATAAAAGCCATCTATGAAAAACCTACAGCAAATATCATTCTCAGTGGGGAAAAGCTGAGAGCTTTCTCCCTAAGGTCAAGAACGTGGCAGGGATGTCCACTATGACCAGTGCTATTCAACATATTATTAGAAGTCCTAGCCACAGCAATCAGACAACAAAAATAAATCAAAGGTATCCACATCAGCAAGGAGGAAGTCAAACTCTCACTCTTTGCAGATGATATGATACTGTATGTGGAAAACCCAAAAGACTCCACCCCAAAACAGCTAGAACTCATACAGGAATTCAGCAAAGTGGCAGGATATAAAATCAATGCACAGAAATCAGTGGCATTCCTATACACCAACAACAAGACAGAAGAGAGACAAATCAAGGACTCGATCCCATTTAGAATTACACCCAAAACCATAAGATACCTAGGAATAAATTTAACCAAGGAGGCAAAGGATCTGTACTCAGAAAACTAAAATATCAGGAAAGAAATTGAAGAAGACACAAAGAAATGGAAAAACGTTCCATGCTCATGGATTGGAAGAACAAACATTGTGAAGATGTCAATGCTACCTAGAGCGATCTACACATTCAGTGCAATCCCCATCAAAATACCATCCATTTTTTTCAAAGAAATGGAACAAATAATCCTAAAATTTGTATGGAACCAGAAGAGACCCTGAATAGCCAGAGGAATATTGAAAAAGAAAAGCAAAGCTGGCGTCATCACAATTCCAGACTTCCAGCTCTATTACAAAGCTGTCATCATCAAGACAGTATGGTACTGGCACAAAAACAGACACATAGATCAATGGAACAGAATCAAGAGCCCAGAAATGGACCCTCAAGTCTATGGTCAACTCATCTTTGACAAAGCAGGAAAGAATGTCCAATGGCAAAAAGACAGTCTCTTCAACAAACGGTGTTGGGAAAATTGGACAGCCACATGCAGAAGAATGAAACTGGACCATTTCCTTACACCACACACAAAAATAGACTCCAAATGGTTGAAAGACCTAAACGTGAGACAGGAGTCCATCAACATCCTAAAGGAGAACACAGGTAGCAACCTCTTCGATCTCAGCCGCAGCAACTTCTTCCTAGAAACATCGCCAAAGGCAATGGAAGCAAGAGCAAAAATGAACTATTGGGATTTCATCAAGATAAAAAGCTTTGCACAGCAAAAGAAACAGTCCACAAAACCAAAAGACAACCGACAGAATGGGAGAAAATATTTGCAAATGACATATCAGATAAAGGGTTAGTATCCAAAATCTATAAAGAACTTATCAAACTCAACACTCAAAGAACAAATAATCCAATCAAGAAATGGGCAGAAGACAGGAACAGACATTTTTCCAACGAAGACATCCAAATGGCCAACAGACACATGAAAAAGTGTTCAACATCGCTCGGCGTCAGGAAATCCAAATCAAAACCTCAAAGAGATACCACCTCACACCAGTCAGAATGGCTGAAATTAACAAGTCAGGAAACGACAGATGTTGGCGGAGATGCGGAGAAAGGGGAACCCTCCTACACTGTTGATGGGAATGCAAGCTGGTGCAACCACTCTGGAAAACAGTATGGAGGTTCCTGAAACAGTTGAAAATAGAGCTTCCATACGATCCAGGAATTGCACTACTGGGTATTTACCCCAAAGATACAAATGTAGGGATCCGAAGGGGTACGTGCACCTGATGTTTATAGCAGCAATGTCCACAATAGCCAAACTGTGGAAAGAGCCAAGATTTCCATCGACAGATGAATGGATAAAGAAGATGTGGTATATATACACAATGGAATATTATGCAGCCTTCAAAAGGAATGAGATCTTACCATTTGCAGCGACGTGGATGGAACTGAAGGGTGTTATGCTGAGTGAAATAAGTCAATCAGAGAAAGACATGTATCATATGACCTCACTGATATGAGGAATTCTTAATCTCAGGAAACAAACTGAGGGTTGCTGGAGTGGTGGAGGGTGGGAGGGATGGGGTGGCTGGGTGATTGACACTGGGGAGGGTATGTGCTATGGTGAGCGCTGTGAATTGTGCAAGACTGTTGAATCGCAGATCTGTACTTCTGAAACAAATAATGCAATATATGTTAAAAAAAAGAAGAAGATGAAGATAGCAGGAGGGGAAGAATGAAGGGGAGTAAGTCGGAAGGGGAGACGAACCATGAGAGACGATGGACTCTGAAAAACAAACTGAGGGTTCTAGAGGGGAGGGGGTGAGGGGATGGTTTAGCCTGGTGATGGCTATTAAAGAGGGCACATTTTGCGTAGAGCACTGGGTGTTATGCACAAACAATGAATCATGGAACACTACATCAAGAACTAATAATGTAATGTATGGTGATTAACATAACAATAATAAATTTTAAAAAAGCATGTAAATGTCTTAGGGGAAAGGTTGCAGGTAACTTTGAAATACCTTAAGAATGATGTTTATCATGTTAGCATCCTCTATTCCCACAAAAATAGGAAAAATCATTATGGGATTAGGAGAATGGAATTTCAAGACAATTTGGAGAGGGCACCCAAGTTTTCTAATAATAATCTATATGGTCATTCAGGCAAGGTGAATACTTTGTATTAATACTGGAGGCCCTCCACAAAACTTTTCTTTTTTTAGATTTTATTTTTTAGGCTTGGTTTGTGTTATTTCTCCAAATTGCTATTTGTGCAATAATTTAAACTTCCAATTCTTAAGAGAATCTGATGAATTGTGTCACTGTCATTTAGTTTGAAGATCTCTGTCCCTATTTATCTTGACCTTGCCCTCCCTCCTCTGAAAACACCTACTATTTCCCTTACTTAGCTCCTCCTTTTAGCGCAACACAAAGGTCATTGTTAAAGTCTCATGAGCATAGAGTTAGGCACAGAAAAAGGTTCAGAAGAGAACAGAAGAAAAGTTGGAGTCATTGCCATGCATTAAGAATAAGGGAGCTTATTTACTCATGGAGATGGAGAAGAAATAATGATGAAGATGAGAGAAAAATAAAACTGGGAAGAGTCATGTAGGCAAGTGAAAGAGATCATTAGAAAAGTGGTAGCAGTTAAGACTGGTGAGGTATATGGCACCAGATCTTGGATGCCCATCTCTTTAGGCTAAGGAGTTTGATATAAATCTATAGATAATAGACAATTGAACCTTTGAGCAAGAAGGGAGTATGAAAAATACATAGCTTTGTTTTAGAGAGATTAATCTGGAAGATACTTGTAACATGGATTTTATATGTGTAGACGTTCTTATATTGCTATCTAATGTACCCTAAAATGCTTCAGCTGAATGTGTTGTGCACATGTATGTGTGTATAAATTAACTTCAACCTGTACTTTAAGAGCAGTTGGTTAATTTGCATGATCCAATCAGGGATGCCTACTCCAGAACTTGTTGTTCAGTTACCTGGAGTTCAAATCCCAGAACTGATTATAATGTCTTCCATTATCTTTAGCTCCAACTACTGTAGTGGGTTTTTAAACTAATACAAAAGAAGTTAGACATTAGAAATACTTTTGCATTGGTGATATGTGTCATTCAAAGTATCTTGATTTGTCCAGCAGGTTATAAGTTTCAGAGCAGTACCCTAGTCCTAATATTGTTGATTCAACCCTTGGGTCAGATATTTAATGAAGGATTTTTTTTTTTTTTTTAGAGTGTTGACATTTATTTTTTTTATTTTTTAATTTTATTATGTTATGTTAATCACCACACATTACATCATTGGTTTTTGATGTAGTGTTCCATGATTCATTGTTTTTCTATAACACCCAATGCTCCATTCAATACGTGCCCTCTTTAATACCCATCACCAGGCTAACTCATCCCCCCAGCACCTCCCCTCTAGAACCCTCAGTTTGTAATGAAGGATTTTTAATGAAGAATTCAATCACTGTATTCCAACCAGGCAACTAAATTTTGCTGCTAGAAGATTGTCACATAATCCACCTTTTGTGTGGATTCTCACCAGAATTCCTAAAATGATAATGAGCTACATGCACTCCACTGAACTTATAAGAAAAAATTATGACTGTTTTTGTCACTGTTTTCTAACAGATGTTTCCATAAGTAGGAATAATCTGACACTTGTCTTTATCATATTTACTAGCAGGTAGTAGCATTTTAAAAAAGCAAATCTGTGGCTCTCACTTAACTATTAGAGATTACTGATACCTATTTTTAAAAACAAAAACAAACAAACCAAAGAAACATTGATAATTGTGAATGACCAAATTGGCTTGGGCCAGCATGCAACAAAATGAAGATGCAAGGCCAAGTTTGAAAACACATCAATAGTATCTATGTGAGGGAATGATGGTGAACTAGTTATATGTGGGAACAGAAATATTTGGAAAAGGCTGAACTCAAAGTCTCTGCAAATTTTAAACAAAAGAAATTTAACCTCAATTTTCATTAAACTTTCTGATTTAAGAAATAAATTTTATTCAATAATACCAAATTAAGAACATTATTATGAAATACAAAACATGTACCTCAAATTCTATTTAGTAACTTTGATTAAAATAAGAAGTAAAAAGTGGAACTGGGAGAATAAAATAATTAAACAGAAAAAAATAATTAGGTCAGGAAAAAGAAAGGCGGAATTTAAAAGATTGCCAGTGGTTTATCTAGAGGCATAATACAGGCCCTCTGGAAGAGTATCTAGCATTGTGTGGGATGATGGAACTTCACTGTGTTATAAAAACACAGCTGCACATCCTCTTCTATATAAAATGCTTTACAAGAGTGACAGATTTTACGTAGGTGCAGTGTGTGCTCAGTTCGTTCTAATAAAGGACAATTTTATGTTTTGCCATTTCTAGCATAGTTTAGTCCATTCTGAAAATTACTCTCTATCTTCCCCAAGGAACAGCAAGAGAATTTTGGACTGAAATATTTTCTTTAAAAACAAACAAATGAACAAACAAATATGCAACTGTACACTTAGAAAAAAAGAGGGTAAATATGTATCTCACTCTATATGTTTGTCACTTAATGAGCCTTTTCTCCAAGTTTTGACTGGCTGTATGGTAAGCAGAATAAAAATTACTTATACCAGATGATTCCAAAAATATGGGAAAAAAGCCCTCTTACATGCAAAACATTTCTAAAATACATAATATTATTATTACGTTTTGAAATGGAGAAATTAGCTGAAGCTATAGTTCATCATATAAAATGCTGCCTGAAACATAGTAGGTATCAGTGAATCATGTTAAATTTAAATGTACATATTGGAGCAAAAAGTAGGGTTCCTATTTACAAATCAATACAGATTAATTTATTGCATTAGCAAGAGTTTCTTCTTAGGAGAACAAGCTTCAAGAAAAGCAAAGCAAGGTGGAGTATGTTCGAACTTTGTACAATTACACAAGGGTGGCAAACTGGGCAGGTGGAGTCAGGGAACTGCCAAAAAGCTAATGGATATGACCCAACTTCACTAGTATCAAGTTTGACTTATCACAATACCAGAAAACATTGCAAATGCTTACACATATTTATTCATTAACTTTTACTTATCGAAAGAAATAAAATAAAATGCATGATTGGCAACCAACGTTGCTTAAGTCCTCCTAATTATTTTTAAAATATTCCAATTCTAGTTAGTTATTGAAGGTTAATATAAATTCACTTTTAGCCTTTAATTTTTATTTATCTTTTAGCTTCTTGTTGATAGGAATACAATAATTCAGTTCAGAAGTCACGCTAATTTTTGTAAGTAGGATCTGGCAAGTCAGTTCCTGGATTTTATGTAAAGATAAGAAAAACATTTATATCTATAGTTCTAGAATAAAAATTTTGACAAGTTAGACATTCACTCAATAAAGACAAATTTTATAGTGATAGGGTCTTTTTCCCTCCTAACTATAGAGCAAAGGGGATATATTTCCAAAACAAGGGCATTTAAACATGCCAGAATACTGTAAATAAGAGCAAAAAAAGAATATATACATATATATATGTGCATGTGTTATACATAAATATATTATAACTTAACTATTAATATCTTATTTAAATAATGAAAAACACAAGAAACTTCAGTGAGAACAGTGATCTCTGAAAGATGAAAAACAAACAAGCTGAGTCCTACAATTGCCCAGCTTACTCCCTAGGAAAGTGTCCAGGCTACAGCACAGACAGAAGGAACCCAGAAAAGAGCCAAGCAGACTCCCTAAGTTGAGGACAAGAAATGTGGCTAGAAGTCCCAGGGCAAAGGAACACAGAGGATAGAGGTAGACAGAGGGAGAACTTGAGACATCTTCAGAGGCTCACCCTCAAGCATTCAGCTGCATACTGATCAGTGCAGAAATGCAAGGAAACTACCTGAGACCAAGGAAAAGGCTGCCCCAAAACATCAGAGTAGTCATTTTCTACTGGGGGCAATTTTGCCCCTAAGGATCCACTTGGCAATATCTCCAGATATCTTTGTTGTCACAACCTGTAGGGAGGGTGATACTACCATCAAGTAGATAGGAGCCTGGGATGCTGCCGAACATGCCACAGTACGCAGGAGAGCGCCTCACAACAGTGAATTATACGGTCTAAAATATCAACAACACCAAGGCTGAGAAACCCTATATTGAGGAAAACAGTATGGAGGGCTCACAGAGGGCTGGAGTATCCCCATACATCTTCAGCAGAAAACTTCAAAATTCACAGAGTATCAAGTAGAATAATTAGCGGTGAAGTAAATGTACCCAAGATTAGATGTTGACCTAGTTTCATCTAACAAAACATAAAGCACCTGCCAATAAAATCTTAAACTATTTACAAGTAACTTAACCATATTGTAAAACAACTCTCAATAATATTTTCAGGCATACAAAACATCCAGCACACAAACAAGATAAAACATACTATGTCTGAATCCAAAAGAAAAATTACCAAGCATCCAAAATACAGATATATGACTCATGAAGAAAAGAAAAACAATTAATAAAAACTGTCTCAGAAATGACATAGAGGATAGAATTCACGGTCCAGGCATTAAAACAATTATTATAACTGAATTCCATATGTTCAAGAAACTAGAGGAAAGACTGAACGTATTAAGTAGGCATGGTGATGTAAATTTAATGATAGACATTGGGGAGGGTATGTGCTATGGTGAGCGCTGTGAAGTGTGCAAGACTGTTGAATCACAGATCTGTACCTCTGAAGCAAATAATACATTATATGTTTAAAAAAAAGAAGAAGAAGAAGAAGATAGCAGGAGGGGAAGAATGAAGGGGGTAATCAGAAGGGGAGATGAACCATGAGAGACAATGGACTCTGAGAAACAAACTGAGGGTTCTAGAGGGGAGGGGGTGGGGGGATGGGTTAGTCTGGTGATGGGTATTAAAGAGGGCACGTTCTGCATGGAGCACTGGGTGTTATATGAAAACAATGAATCAAGGAACACTACATCAAAAACTAATGATGTAATGTATGGGGATTAACATAACATAATAAAAAAAATAATTAAAAAAAATAAAAGGCCTAAATTGAACTTCTAGAAATGAGAATAACAGTTTGATATAAAAATTATACTAGAAGGGATTAAAAAGAGACCTTGTAGGAGAAAAAAATGAATATGAAAACTTAGTAATAAAAACCATCAGAAATGAAAGACACAGAGAAAATTGACTTTAAAAAAAAATGAAGAGAACATGAGCTGAACTGCGGGAAAATTTTACGAGGCCAAATATTTTTTAATTGGAGACTCCAAAGGAGAGGAGACACTGCAAGAACTGAAAAAAATAAAAATTGGAAAAATAATGGTCATATGTTTCAAAATCTGACAAAAAATAAAACCCCATATATCCAAAAATCAACAAAACCCAAGCACAAAAATAAACATAAAGAAAGATACACTAAAGCATAGCATCACTGAATTGCTTAAAATGGATGATAAAGAGAGAAATAAAAAACAGCCAGAGAAAACGATCTATTATATACAAAAGAATGAAGATAAAGATGATAGAGGAATTCCCATCATAAATAATGTAAGAGAGAAGACAGTAGGAAAACATATTTAAAGTACTACAAGAAAAGTACAGTCAATCTAGACTTTTACCAAGAGAACATAAGTTTTAAAATTGAGGGTGAAATAAAGGCCATTTACACAAGCAAAAGCCTAAAGAATCTATCACTTCCAGAACCATACAATCAGTAACATTCAAGTCCTACAAGCAGATGAACAATGTTACCAGATGGAATCCTGAATAAAGATTGAAGAACATTTGTTACAGAAACTAAATGGGTTGCTACATTTTAAAAAATGATTTAAGTTTCCTTAATAGAAAACCGGCTATTAAGCAAAAATAATACCAATGCACAGTGGGATTTATAATATATGGAGAAGTAAAATGTATGGCAACAATAGCACAAAGGCTGGGAGTATAATGTTTTAAATAAATATTTTAAATAATATTTTAAAGCTCTTATTCTATAATAAGAGCTTTATCATACCAGTGAAATAGTATTGTATGATTTGAAAGTATGCATAGATAAAGATGCATATTCTAAACTCTCAAGAACCACTAAGATAACAAAAGAGTTTGTTTTAAACTAAAGAGTTTGAAAAATAAAAAAAAATAAAGAGTTTAAATAAGAAAACAATGAGTTTGTGTTAAGGCAACAGATCAACTGTAATCATAAAAAAAAATCCTCAATTATTCCAAAAGAAGGCAGTTATTTCAAAAAGAAAGCAAAAACATATAAAAAGGATAATAATAATAAACAAGTGGGATTTCCACTAAGAATGGAACATTGGTTAAACATTTGGAAAATCAATCTGTGTTAAGTCACCATATTTACATATACACATAAGACATCTCAATAGGTGGGTAAAAAAAAGAGTAAAAAATATCAAACATCCATTCCAGATTTAAAAAAAAAAATCCAAGCAAACTAGGAGCAAAATAGATTTTTCTTGACTGGTAAAGAACGTTTACATCTACAGTTAATATACTTAACAGTAAAAGATTAAATTATTTACTCCTACAATCAAGGATAAACTCTCTCCGGCACTTGGTGGCTAAGTCCATTAAGCATCTGCCTTTGGCGCAGGTCATGATCCCAGGGTGCTCGGATCACGTCCTACATCGGGCTCCCTGCTCGTGGGGGAGCCTGCTTCTCCCTCTGCCCCTCCCTCTACTCGTGGACTCTTTCTCTCCCTTTCTCTCTCATAAATAAATAAATAAAATCTTAAAAAAAAAAAGAATAAACTCTCTACACCTTTATTCAAAATTTTACTGGAAATTCCAATCAGTGTAATAAAGCACAAAAAAAGAAATGGTTGCCATTCAGATTTGAAAGAGAGAAGTAAAACTTTTTATTTGTAGACAGTGTGATAGTCAATGTAAAAAAAAATTGATGGAATAGACAAAAAAGCCATTAATGAATTTCAGAAGAAGGTAGGAAATAAGATCAATTTCAATAGAATCCAAAAGAATTTTAATAAATTTAATTGTATTTCTGTACATCAGTCACAATTAGAAATCAAAAATAAATAAAACAATAGCATCTACAAGAGCATCAGAAAATATGAAATGCTTAATAATAAAACTGACAAAAGATGTGCAAGACCTGTGCACTGAAAACTACAAAACATTATTAAGAGAAATCAAGACCTTAATAAACTGAGATAAATATTCATGTATCAGAAGGAACTAATATTGTTAAGATGCCTATCTTCCCCTATTTAGTCTATAGACCAAAATAATTTCAATCAAATTCCCATCATAGGTTTTGTATAAACTGACAAGTTCTTTCTAAAATACAAATGGAAGAAGTAACTAAATGTACATAACCTAACATAATCAAAATAAAAAATAATAAATAAGTACTGAAAAAAGAAGACTGAAGGACTAATTTCTAAAATTATTATAATGCTATAAATTATTATAGTCCAGGTAGTATGGTACTGGCATCAAGATACACAAGTGGATCAACAGAACAGAACAGAGAGTCAAGAAATAGATTCCAAAATATGTGAGCAACTGATTTTTGATAAAGGTGCAAAAGCAATTCAGTAGAGAAATATAGTTTTTCTAACAACAAATGGTGTTGAAAATTAGATAGCCCTAAAATAAAGAACTACAATCCATACCTTGCAATATAAGTAGCTCATAAGCTTAATGTAAAATCTAAAACTTATAGCGGTAAACATAGAAAAGAATTCAGTGATCAGGATTAGGAAATGATTTTTTAAGTATAGCAACAAAAGCATGATTCATAAAATAAAATACCAGTATGTTGGACTGCATACATGTAAGAACTGCTCTGTAAAAGACACTGTCAGAAGAATGAAAAGACAAGCTACAGATTGGGGGAAACATACTTGCAAAGCATGTATCTGATAAAAGATTTGTGTACAGAATATACAAATAACACTTGAACAGACACTTGATGAAAGAAGATACAAATTAGCACATGAATAGATATTTAACATCAGTAAACATTAAGGAAATGAAACATTAAAGCCACAAGCAGATAGCTTTACATTCCTATTATGAGGCCTATAGTAACAAAGACTGACAATACAAAGTAATGGTGAGGAATGTAGGGCAAGTGGAGCTAGTTCCATTGCTGGTGGAAACAGTACAACCACTTTGGAAAACAGTTTGACAGTTTCTTAAAATGATAAACACATACCTACAGTATGACCCCACCATCAGTCCTAGGTGTTTCCTAGAGAAATGAAACATATTTCAACACAAAGACTTGTACACAAATGTCATAGCAAGTTATTTATAATACCCCCAACCTGGAAATGACCCAAATATCCATCAACAGGTGAATCAATAAACAACTTGTGGTTTATCACTTCAATGGAAATCTATTCAGCAATAAAGTGGAATAAATAATTTATATAAGCAATGACACGAATGATTTCAAAATAATTATGCTGAGTGAAAGAAGCCAGACAAAAACCAGTACATTTTCTATACCTTTTTCTATACCTCTGCTATACCTTTTTCTAAAATTCTAGAAAATACAAGCTAATCTATATGCTCAAAAAACAGATCAATGATTGGGGATGAGGAATGGGTGAAAAGGGCTAGGAGAGGGATCACAGAACAGCGTGAGGAAATTCTGGGGGAAAGTGATGAATATATTCATTATTTTGATTGTAGTTTTATACACACACATATTTTACAGTTAAAACATGTGAAGTTTATTGTATATCAATCATACCTCAATATTTGTTGTACAAAACATACTTCCAGCTTCTGTGAGATAATTGCATAAACCTGTAGAATTTCCTATGAAAGCATCCTGCTGCATAGACCATATTCCCTTCAAACTTACAGAAAAGAATGAATTAGGAATAAAATTATGTGGCAGAAAATCAAAGGATGTAGTTTAAAATAATCATTTATTTTTGCTCTTGAAAGAAACCACAAATACTAAACAACAGAACAATAGTTCTTTGAGTATTACTGAGTTCAAAATCACAGGAAATAATATAAGAGAGAAACATTAAATCTAACTGCAAATTGATCGATGAATAGAAAAGCAGAATCAAGAATGGTAAATTTCTTAATATGTTGCTTTCTTCTGCCTTTAAAGTGAAGATTGTCTAAGTATAAACTGAAAAAAAAATATTTTCTCCTGCTAGGAAAACTTAAACACAGTCATTTGGAGTAACAAAGGAAGGGGTTGGAAAGAAATTAAATGTTTGAACATATTCAGAGGGTTCTCTATAAATAGCAAATACCCACAGGTCCTAAAGAGATCCAAGCATAATGTGAGCTGCCTTATAAATGTCCAAGTAGTGAAGGAAACTTCCTAGGCCATTAGTCAAGTTTTGTGCAACAAAATGAAGATTATTCCTAATGAAACTAATGGAAGACACCCTGGAATTGCTACAAATAAAATATCTAGATGAATTTATAAAGCACTTAAAGTACCTTAAGCCAGGGGTGGAGGGACTGAGGTCTTATTCACTGTTTTTGGTTTTTTGGTTTTTTGTTTTGTCTGAACCAATGCCAAACACAGGTATACTAGTGGTACTCAACAAATCTTGGCTAAACTATGTGGTTTATTTTTATTTATTTATTTTTATTTTGGAAATCATAGCAGAGGCTAGTTTTTAGCAAATCAAAGTCTTATATTAGACAATATTGGTATAATAATGATATTGATAAATCTCTCCTCTCTGGCAGCATATTTCTGATCTTCCATAAGTGAGATTAACAAAGTGAATACAAGACAATGTAAGAGAAACCAAATACAATAGAGATATCACCAAGACAACCAGAATAGAGAAGTTCATTAAGACAGAGGCTAACAAGCTTAGAGTTAAAGCATGACAGAAAAGCAATAGAACCATAGAGAGGGCAAATAACCTCCAAATTAGTAAATCAATCTGATGCAAAGATTCAAAGGCCCTTCAAATTCCAAGATGTTACACTACTGAGAATAGCAATAATACAGAGCAAGGGAATAATGCAATAGTTAAAACTAGTCAGATGAGAAACTGGGGGATCTTGGTAATAAATGGCAGTGGAATTGTTAAAGCACAGAGAATAGCAAAGAAATTGTGGAGATACAAGATCTGATGAAAGTTTGCCCAGCAGACAAGGGGATTGAAAGTTTGGTAAGGAGAGTAAAGGATATGAGTCTGGGCACCACTTTTTAGGAATATTGGGGGTGAGGCACACATGCACATTAGGAGAGAGTTAGAGCTGATAAAGACTCTGAAGTAAATGAGTTTTATTTTTACCATTGAAACATGTAAAAAGGAATTGCTTAGATGCATTAAAAAAAATGTAAGTAGCCATAAGCTGGGGAGACTAGAACCCTGATCCTTTCAACACATCTTCCCTACCTAATGCCAAATGCAGCCATAAAATAGTTTTTCATCACACCTTGTAACAGTTTCCTAGGGCTGTCATAACAAATTACCAAGAACTGGGTGAGTTCAAACAAGAGAAATTTATTTCTCATGGTTCTGGAGTCCAGAAGCACAAAACTAAGCTGTTGGCAGGATCATCCTCCCTCCAGAGGCTCCAGGGGAGAATATGTCTTTTCTCATCCAGCTTCTGGTAGCTGCAAGCATTCCTTGGCTTGTGGCCACATCACTCCACTCCCTGCCACCAGAGTCACTCTGCGTCCTCCTCCTCTCTGTTTCCTCCTCCATGTGTCTGTTTTATTAAGGATACATGTCATTGCATTGAGGACCCACCCAGATTATCCAGGATAATCTCCTTGCAAGCAATATTAAGTAATGCCCATCTTTTGCTATCTTATGTGTGTGATACTCCTAAATTCTGAGAATTAAAAGACATATCTGTTGCAGGAACTACTATTCAACCCACTATATACCAGCTCTCTGAAAAAATGTATATATATAAAATATAGGGTATATAGCCATAATTTACAAATAACAATAAAATACATAATACTTTTTATTGTAAACTCTGTTAGTTGATTCTCATGCAATGCTCTCATTGATTTTTGCTGAACTCTTGTATCCATAGCCAAAGTACACTTTCAATTCACAAAAAATGTTGGTTAACATTTTAATTTATATTAATAAGATAAGGGTAAAATAATGAAGACAAATGTGAGAACTTTACTCATTCACCAATTCAGTGAGCACATTTTTGCTGAATTGACTAACAGATTTTTAATGCTGAAAGGGTATTTCCTCAAATATTTTTATGCTAGTCACAACGTAACAGCCACAGACAGCACATACTTTGAAGTTTAATCTGCACTATTAACATTTTCTCCATAACTTTCTTAAGTCCAATCAACAAAACAATAAATCAAGTCCTGATTTGTGGCATTTACTGGTTTCAATAAATATTTCAATATTTGGTGTAACTATTCATACCATGACTGAATTCAAACTGCTAATATAAAATCACTAAAAGCAGTTGGGAAGGCATATTTGGGAAGAGATATTTGGTAGCACATAATTATATAGCATTTCCTCCATTTAGATACCATAAAGTAAGAGTATACAGTATACCTAATAGTACAATACATTAAAATAATTAAGAAGTTATAAACTTTGATATTCGTTTTGTTCTCAATAGTTTTTAAAGTTTTAATTTTGATTTTTAATAATGGCTATGTCTAACAACTGGTTTGCAATATTCCTGCAAAAATTTAAGTTGGCTCTCACTAATTATTATAAGCTGATTTCAACATATTACAATGTAACATGACAAGGAAGAATCAGTAAAAACATTTTCAAATTTTTACATCAGTTACGCTAAAGTTAATCAAAGTTTAGCACTTTTAGTCAGAACATATGCATTTTAGAGTCTTCAGTCTTTTCCAGGACTATTGCTACAACCTCCCACTCAGGGCTGGTCCAAAATAAAACACTAAGTTTTATATTAAAGGTCTCAATAATTCAATTATAATAAGCAGAACAGGAAGCCAACTTTCCTGCGCTACATTTTGAAAAGTTTCAGCTGTGCCTACTGATGAGTCTCCAGGTGAATTTCCTAAGAGAGATCTTACTGATGAATTCTAATTATGCCTAATTCCATATTCACCAACAAATTCACAGTTTTATTGTGTGGCATTAGGCAAGTCACTTCCTTTTTCCTGGCAGTTTCTTAAACTACAAAATGTGGATGTCCTACCTCACAAGGGTGTAGTAAAATATAACAAATTAAAAAATATTACATATCCAAAATGCAATTGCACCATTAAAAACAATAATTAAGAAAATTAGTAGGAAACTCTGACAACTCCTTTGGAACCAAGCCATTAATTTTTAAATAAGGAAAGAAGAAACATAAAGGAACAGCCTCATCATGATCTTTTATAACCTCTCTTTTGGGAGAAAGGAATCATGCAACAATTACTCTCTCACAGAGGAAAACAGAGAGAGGCATGTGACCCCAGCCTGTTTCTATTATGCTAGCATCTGCAATCATTAGGTGCAAGTGGCATTTTAAAAAATTATTTTCTGCAAAAGAGTCCCAAGGAAACAATAACTATCATTTAATGGGATTCACAGTGGCACAATAAATATCACTGCTCTTCCCCACCTGAGTTCTGAACCAATTGAGAAAGGCAGATGGGCGCCAAAATTTCTTCTTTATTACTGATTATGGAGAATGTGACTTTTATTGGAGAATAAGTCGGCTTTCTTAGAATGAACACCACAATAAAAGACTGACCCACTATGACAAAGCCAAAAGGGGATCACTACATACTTCAGTCCTGGAATGAGGCCCTTGATAACTTAGAGCATGGGGGATTTAGACAGGATATCTACTCCCTCAGAGAGGAAGGAGAGAGAGGGAGAGGGAGGGGGAGAGGGGGAGAGAGAGAGATAGACCCCTCATACCTAGATTCTCCTTCTAAGTTCACCCATCAGGTAAGTCCCTGAGGGCATAAACGGATGATGAGGCACAGAAGCCCCAGAATGTTATGCTAAAGGAGCTCCCTCTACAGGAAGGAAACTCATCTTTCCCAACCCTATCTCACAGTCACTCAAAATTATTGGTGTAAGAAAGAAGAGAGAGGTAGGAGTTGTCCATGAGATATCACCCAGCAAAGTATCTGGGATCAAGGAAGAGGACATTTTCCTTTAGTTCACCTCTAATCAGTGCCAGACTCAGTGCTAGGTGCTCAGAGAAGTCAAGCAACGTAAGTAAGGGTCAGACAGTCAGCAGTGGTGTATGACTAAACTACATGCTCTTTCAAACCAGAAATTATACCTTAATAACTATTTAATAATGGTAGCCTAATAACAGCTTGACACGTTGTAAATATTTGTGGAAGGAAATAAAAAAGGAAGGAAGGAAAGAAGGAAAGAAACTCAAACCCAGGTGAATGGGTGCTCTTACCACTCTACATTGCCTCGGTGTGATATTATAGCTGGGCTCTGATGACTTTGGAATCTTATTACTCAGAAAGGAGGTACTCTTGAATGATCATATTCTTATTCCTAAGAAGAGTAATTGTCTCTAAGGGCAATGTGCTCAGTGTTCCAACTAGCTCAGATATTGTACTGGTTGCATGCTGAGATGATATATAATCTCATGGGTCCTCAAACCAGACTGAGAAAAAAAAATGAATTGCACCTAATACATAATGGTGTTTATAATCATACTTAAGATCAGCATGTTCTGCCATAAATAATAGTGTAACTACAAGCTTTCATTAGCATATTCTAGGCATCCTTTTCCAACACAATATATAAGGCTAGGGTTGTCATTCTTTTGCTGTTTGTTAAAGATTTTTCTTACAACATTAACAAACATTGATATATGAGATTTATCCCTCTAACTCATATATTCAAGAGATGATTCTCACGTCCATAGCTGTATAAGCAAACAATAAATACCATTAAAAAATCACAGGGAGGGGCACTTGGGTAGCTCAGTTGGTTAAGCATCTGTTGATTTCAGCTCGGGTCATGATCTCATGGGTCATGGGATCAAACCCCATGTCAGGCTCCAAGCTCAGTGTGGAATCTGCTTGGGATTCTCTCTCTCCTCTCCCTCTGCCCCTCCCCTGCTCATGCCTCTCTTTCTCAAATAAATAAATACATCTTAAAAAAAAATCACAGGCAATCCATTGGTCAAAAAATTCAGGTAAGCAGAAAAGTCAGTCCTGCAGCTAAGTAGTTTTTCTCCTGTTCACAATTTTCTGAGAGTTAGGGGTTCTATTTACAAAGAAAAACTAATGCCTCAGTATGTACAATGAGCTATTTAAATATTAAAATGAAATTTCAAAGTGCTTTGTATTAGAGGAACAGATACCAAATCACCTAATCAGTAAACGTGATCTCTCCTTTTTTGAAGTTTCTCACATAGATGTGCTATTTGACCTGCATTTCAGAGACTACTCTGTTGATGACTAGCAGCACTACCTTAGACAGACAATAGTTCTCCTCTGGGTCTCAGTTACAGATTTTGATCGTAAGGATGCTAGTCATGAACGTGGTTACATGAAGACTGAGGCCTGGACCAACTGACCTCTTATCTTTTATAGCCTGAAATATCATGATCTATGATGACTATGTAAAAAGGTGCAATTTCAGACAAGTGGGATCCAAGGTAGTTAAGTGGCAAAATTGCTGTTCTCATCCAGCTACCCTACTGCCCCTCCAGCAGCTTCAGAAGCGGTGCTGCATGGCCCTGATTAGCGTGTCAGCTGAGTCAGCATCTGCTGCAGTGGTATGACGGATTACACCTACATGAGACCTGTTTCTCCATCCGGGCAAGCCCACCTCCTTCAGGGCAGTAATACTCCACAATCAGGCCTGCATTGCAATTGCGCCTCCACAAAACTTATTCAACAGTTTCCCATTCCTACTGTAATAAATTACCACAAATTTAGGGGTTTAAAACGTCACAGATTTATTCTTTTAGTTCCTTAAGGAAGAAGACCTGCGTGGATGTCTGTGCTACAATCAAGACGTTAACAGGGCTGTGTACCTTTATGGAGGCTCTGGAGGAGACACACACCCTCGCCTAAAGGCCCACCCCCAGCCCTTGGCTCAATTACACCCTCTCCTCATACCAGCTACACCCTAGCTCCCTAGCTTTTCTTCCATAGTCATGCTGCCCTCTAGCCACAGCCAGGAATGGTTCTCCATTTTCAGGGTCTATGCGACTAGATTGAGTCCACCTCATAATCAAGGATCATCTCATCTCAAGGTTCCTGCTCTTAATCACATCTGCAAGGTCCTTTTTGTCATTGTATTAGTCCAGCTTCTCCAGAGAAACAGAGCCAATGGAGTGTGTGTGTGTGTGTGTGTGTGTGTGCGCGCGCGTGTGTGTGTGTGTGTGTGTATGACGGAGAAACAGACAGAAAGAGGGAGAGAGAACAAGGGAGAAAGAGACTTATCTCAGGAACTGTGTAATACAATTGCATGGACTGGCAAGTCTAAAATCTGTAGATGTGCAGGCTGAAAACCCGGGGAAGAGCTGATGCTGCACCTTGACTCCAAAGGCAGTCTGAAGGCAGAATTTCCTCTCCCTCAGGGAACTTCAGTCTTTTTTTCTCTTGAGACCTTCCACCAATTAGATGAGGTCCAGCTCTTATGGAGGTTAATCTACTTTATTAAAAATCCACTGATCTGAATGTTAATGTCAACTAAAACACACCTTCACAACAACATCTAGACTGGTGTTTGATCAAATATCTGGGTCCTGCTGGCTAGCCGAGTGACACAAAACTAACCACCATGACATGTAAAGTAAGATAGTCACAGGTTCCAGGGATTAAAACAGAGATATCTTTTGGAGGAGGGATTATTATTCTGCCTGCCATCCCCTCTACGAAACTTCCCATAACCATCCCAGTCCTCATTTATTAGATTGTGCCTGGCACTATTGGTGTTTATGTCCCCATTATTAAGTAATTCATTCATTATTGCCTTTTTAAAATCTGATTGTTTTAAATGTGCTTTGATAATTTTAAACTTCCTGAAAGAAGACTTTCTGCTTTATGTGCCCTGTGTCTTCTCACTCTTTCCCTATTATATTCACATTGCAGAGTATACAGCAATTAGTGTATTTATTTCTTAACTATTTCTTTAAAACCAGACATGTTTTTAGTTTTGAAGACACTTTAAGTTGTATCTTTTTTTTTTTAACCCAAATTGAGCACCATAAAGATCAAGTGAACACCTAAGGTGACATGGAGTAAGATAAGCATTCAGGATATTACAGGCGCTATAATCAGTCAGTACGCTTTCCATCACCTCAAGTTAAATGCTTATAAGTAATAATCTTTCCATAATCATTAGATAACAGACAAGGACATTGTACATGGGTATATATTTCCCATGATTTACCAGTATGAAAGAATACCATTTTCATAACCAGTTTCATATATCATTCTGAAAAAAACATTAACAAGATAATATAAAGAATATTATAAATACCAAGGGACCTTATGAGTCAGCATTATAAGTTTTGTTCCTTTAAATTCTTATTGTTAGGTACTGCTGGTTTTTAACGTGGGTTAAGTCAAAGTAGTTCACAGCAATGAAGTCTTGCTGAAGTCCTCTCTATTCTCTGCCAATGTTTTAGTGATCTCCAGCATAAAAAGAAAACTTGCTGACCATTCATGCCCACCCAAGATATTTTTTGGTTCCTTTGCAGCTGGGTCACTGAAATCTGACTGGTATTAAAGAATTTCCTGGGTCAATGTTCAAATACAACTGAGGTTAATCACCAATTCTTCAGGAATTTATAACTGGACTAAGAGGTAAAACAAGCAAAACAAAACAAAGCAAAACAAAAGCAGAATACACACAGAGTTTCTAACTTCCCACAGTGAAAAAAATTGACAGAATTGATTTTCTAAGTGATCTGGAAAATAAAAGATGTTCTCATTTGACTTGAGGACATAAAGCCCTTGTTCAGTTAAAAAGTGATAATGTCTTCATACAAACACAATCTGAATTTAAAATTCCATAATGTATTGAAGCAAATAATATTCACATTTGCTATGTATTGAATTGTGTTCCCCCCTAATTCATATATTGAAGCCCTAGCCCTCAAAGTGACTGTAGGTAGACATAGGGTTTATTTAGGAGGTAATTAAGGTTAAATAAGGTCAGACGATGAGGCCATAATCTGATAGGATTGCAGGTTTATAAGAAGAGGGTTATTAAGGAGAGAGTTTCTCTTGCCTTCTCTGCCATATGAAGACACACTACGAAGACAGCCATTTACAAGCCAAGAAGAGAACGCTCACCAGGAACCAAGACCCATGGGGTCTTGGACATCCCAGCCTCCACAACTGTGAAAAAACAAACTTCTATTGTTTAAGCCACCCACCCTATAGTATTTTGTTATGGCGGCCCAAGCAAACTATTATAACATTTAATTTATAAAATGGCTTCAGTGGAAACCTGATACAATTAATCACAATACTTTGTGAATGCAACTTTCTCCCAACAGTAATAAAGAAATCTCTAATTAATAAAACAGGAGGGAATATCCATGACCAAAACATAAATTAGACACAATCTTAAACCTTTCACAAAAATTAACTCAAAATAGATCAGAGACCTACATGTAAAATACAAAACTATGAAACTTCTACAAGACAATATTGGAGAAAATCAAGGTGATCTTTAGTTTGGCGATGTTTTCTTAGAAACAACTCCAAAGCATGATTCATAAAAATAAGAACTGATAAATCGGACTTCATTACAATTAAAAACTTCTGCTATGCACAACACACTATTCTCAGAATGAAACAAGCCACAGACTGCAAGAAAAATCTTACAAAACTTGTATCTAATGAAGGACTGTATTCAAATATATATGTATATATATATATATATATATATATATATATATATATATATGCATATACTCTTAAAAATTCACAGCAAGAAAACAACCCAATTAAAGTGTGGGTAAATGATCTGAACAGACATCTCACCAAAGAAAATAAAAAGAGGCAAATAAACATATACAAATATGTTCAAAATGTGAGTCATTAGGGAAAACAATGATACATCACTTCATACCTATAAGAATGGCTCAAATCAAAACACTGACAACACTAAATGCTGGTAAGGATGTGGAGCAACAAAAACCCATCCATTGCTAGCAGGAATGAAAAATGGTACTACCACTTTGGAGGATGGTTTGACAGTTTCTTATAAAGCTAAACACAGTTTTACCATACAACCCAGCAAGCATATCCTTGGTATGTGCCCAAATGAGGTGAAAACTTATGTCCACACAAAAACCTGCACATAAATATTTACAGCAACATTCTTCATAATTACCAAAACCTGAAAACAACCAACATGTCCTTCAGTAGGTAAATGGATAAATAAACTGTGGTACATCCATTACAATGGAATATTAGTACTAAAAAAGGAAATGAGCTATTAAGCCACAAGAGACATAGAGGAACCTTATATGAAAGAAGCCAGAGTGAAAAGGCTGCATACTGTAGGATTACAACCATATGATATTCTGGAATAGGGAAAGCTATGGAAACATTTAAAAATCAGTAGTTGCAAGTGGTTTGAGGGGGATGAACAGGTAGAGCATGGGGCATTTTTAGGGCAGTGAAACTATTATTATGCTATAATGGCATATGATAGTGTAATGGTGGATACATGATATTATGCCTTTGTCAAAACCAAAAGGACAGTACAACACAAAGAGTGAACCCTAAAGTAAACTATGGATTTCAATTAATAATGACATATCAATATTCGTTCATCGGTTGTAACAAGTGTACCACACGTTTGCAAGATGTACATAATAAAGGTAGGAGAGGGAATATATAGGAACTGCCTGTATTTTCTGTTTAATTTTGTGTAAGCCTAAAATTGCTCCAATAAATAAAGTCTATTAATTAAGAAAATAGGCAACATCAAGATAGAATTTATAGCAAATAAAAAGTGTTTTATTCTATAATGAAAATGCTGAACATAAAGGGAAGGTATTTTTTATATCCCTTATACACATAGGCATATATTACTAGAAAACACAACTCTTTGGGATGTCAACTCATAAACTTAATGGAACTGAAACCATGGAGTACAGAAGAAATAAACACAACTATAATTCTATGAGTGAGATCTTTAAAAAGGAATATATTTATACTCTACAGCTTCTACACAGCATGAAAATGAATTACTTGTAACTCCTAAGAGTAACATAAAAGTAGAATGACGAGAAGATATAATATTTGGATTCTTAATAGAAAGGAAATCCATATCTTGAGCGATGAACTGAACTAGAGTGAGCTCAGTAAAAGGTTTTCAGAAATGTAAATTGTCCTCTATACAGGCTAAGGGAAGCTATTCATTGTCTGTCTTGCTGCATCCTCATGCTGGGTAAAAGGAATGTCTTTGTTCTTCACTGTGAGTCAGAAGAAGGAAGTTTTGTGAGCCCCTCCTTAAGAAGTAACTGTAAAGTTATAAACGACACGCACCATCTCAAATGGAATATGGAGCAAGTACCAATAGAATGTTGTACATTTTGTGACCCTTACTTGCTCATTACTTTTATTTACACTTATAACAGTTTTTGAGCTCTTTCTTTCATTTGTTCATTCATTCATTCATTCATTCATTCAGAAAATGACACTGGAGTTCCTACTATCCATTCTAGACACTGGCAGGAAAGAGCCAGTGATCAAAGTGGACCAAGTCCTTGCTCTCAACAAAGTGAAATAAATCCTTTACTAGTTCTTTCAATAAAATCCTGCATGTGGATGCATTACTGAGAAATGGATCACTCCATTGTCTTCTGGCATCTGCTATTGGAAATGAAATACCTGTTTTCTGTCTGTTGGTTCTTAAAAGGAATCTATTTATTTTCTCTAGTGACTTCAAAATTTCTTTTTGTCTTCCAGGTTGCAAAGTTTTATTATAATATCTATAAATGTAGATTTGTTTGTATTTATCCTGTTGAGGGCTTTGTGTGTTCTTCCAATCTGATAAACTCAGTGTCATTGCTTCTTGATATAATCAGTGCACCTCCACTCTCCTCTTACTTCTCAGACATTCTAGAGAACTATTTGGGGCATCTCATTCTATGTACCATACTTCAAATGCTCTTTCATATTTTCAATTTATTTTCCCTTTTATGCTATACTTTCCAGATACTTCTTCTAATCCATTTACTCTCCCTCTCTTGGCACCTACTGTTTAATTCATCCATTGTTAAATATTTATTTCTAGAAATTCATTTCATGTTAAGAGTACATGTTTGATATTTTACAAATTCGTCTGTTCCACCATCATATTTCTTTAAACAGTAAGCGATAATGAAACATGTAAAAATATGAGAGAGGTGTTTGTTATATTTAAGTAACAGAAGAGAAAATGCCATGAGAGAGAGGAGATGGTATAAAATGAGTTCCAAGAGGTGGGTAATAAACAGATTGCACAGGATTACCTAGGGCATTTCAAGGAATTTGGATTTCTAAGTGTGAAACCAGTGTTTTAAGTTGAGGCATAATCATTTACATTTAGAAGCATGCCTTCTATGCAAATGGGAAAGGGGGCAGGGAAAAGTGACAGGAGGCTATTTCAGAGGTGTAGAAAGGAGATTATAGTTGTTTAAATTAGATCACTATATTGCAAATAAAGTGGAAATGATCCTTAATATACACTGGTCGGTATTCACAGCTTTATGCACATTTTTAATCTTCACAATTGTTAAGTTATAATTAGTCCAATTTTGCAGATGTGCAAACAGAGGCTCAGTCATGCTAGGAAACTGCTAAATTCACACAGCTGCTGCAGAGTGTAAATCGTTTTTGACTGAGGTCTCATAGTCTAGGGACTCTGATAAGAGAGAAAAGTCATGAATAAACAAACAAACAGGCAAGGTATATTCAGACTGTGACATGTGCTGTGAAGCAAACACAGGAGGATAATCAAGAGCGACCAGTGGTTGAGATAGCAATACTTAGCAAACTTTGAGCTGAGAAGTGACTCGAAGGTAGGCCTGAGTAAATCTGATAGAAGAAGCCTTTTTGGGAGGATTTAAAGCTGAAATTTTTATAAAACTCTCAGCATAATATTCTTGGTACTATGAGTGCTTGGTCCCAACTAAGAGAACCTTTTTTAATGTTTTTACTTCTGAGCAACACTTTGGTCCATTCTGCCGATTTCATATCTTATCCCTGTGTTTCTTTCTTTCCTCTTTTTTTTTTTTTTTTTTTTAATGACAAGTCCTTCAAAAAGAAGAGAACCTCTTATTTTGGCTTTGGGAGCAGCACAAGGAGGCTGGTGTATGTATCTTGTGATAGCAATAAGGGGATTGATAAAGGAGATCAGATCCCAATCTATAGCCATGCATGGTGGAGAATTTCTAGGAAGATAACATTAAATGACAGCTGCCGGCCTTAAGAAAGAGAGGGGAGAAAACAGACAAGGTCTAAGAAGGGAGCCTTGCTTTCTAACATTTCTTGAATGAATGCCCCTTGTAGAATTTACTTCCCCCCTAAAAAGGTATATTTTAAGTTGTTTGCCTGGGTCTTTATATTCACTGGACAAACCAACCTGCTTCTAAGAAAAATAATTAGTAAGTCTAAATTACCTAGCTTTAACTGTTCTGTTAAAAATCTTTGCTTTGGGGGCACCTGGGTGGCTCAGTTGCTTAAGAGACTGCCTTTGGCTCAGGTCATGATCCTGGAATCGAGCCCCACATCGGGCTCCTTGCTCAGTGGGGAGCCTGCTTCTCCCTCTCCCTCTGCCTGCCATTCTCCCTGCTTGTGCTCTCTCTCTGTCAAATAAATAAATAAAATCTTAAAAAAAAAATCTTTGCTTTGGGAATTGAACATTAGAAGAGGCAGAGTTAATAATGAAAAGTGCGGCCTGATATAAATTTCAGTATATTTTAAATTTCAGAAAAGTTATATAATTATGGAAGTAATATATGAACATACAGGTACAAACATACACACACACCCACACACAGGATGATTCTGTCTGGCAATCTTTTTTTTTTTTTTAAGATTTTATTTATTTGAGAGAAATCATGAGCGGGGGGGGGCGGTGTGCAGAGGGAGAGGGAGAAGCAGACTCCCCGCCGAGTAAGAAGCCTGATGTGGGGCTTGAGCCCAGGCGGGATTCTGTCTGGCAATCTTTTATTGACTGATAACAGTCCAACTGTGTATTTCCTGGCCTACTCTTATGGAAATACTAAAGAAACTGAAAAATCACTACTTGACTTGATAGATGACAGGACTTGGAAACAGTGTTCACATACTTGACTGCTGTGGCTGCAATCATTTTCATTCAGTGATAAAGCACAAGTCTATATCTGGGAATATCTTATTCAATGTTCACCAGCTATAAAACCAAAGACAAAGTTCTCCCTCATCAATAGCTCTGCAGAAAGAAAAAGAAGCTGTCTGGATAAGGGGAATGGAGGCTTTGCTGCAAACTAAGACCCTGGCACTCTGCCCAGAACTCTATGTGCATATAAAAAAAATGCACTTTTTCTTTTCCATGTGCAAGATGAGGACTAGTAGGAAATCCAACCATGCAGTATCAGTAGCTCATATTCCGGAGTCAGAATGCCTGTTTCAAATCCCCTGTGTGCTTCTTGTTAGTCAGACGTGCTTGGGCACATGATAGAATCACAGAAAGTTTCAGCTTCGTCCTCAGCAAATGGCTTGAATAATTGAACGCCCCTCCCCACATAAGAGATGTTGTGAGGATTGAATGAGGATAATTTGAATCCTTCATAATTGTATGTGATCGATAGCAACAATTTTCAAAGTACTTTCTTAATATGAAACCTAGAATAAGTAATTGAATTAACATCCTGTAATGGGAAACTTACTGCTTATTGATATGGGTACCAGAACCTCGACTAAAATTATTTATTGGGTTGTGCCCAATATACATGACTATTTTAATGGTGTTTGATTTTCTTTCAATCCAGAACCTCATAAACACTCAGTTATAGCTGAAGCCACATTGTGGAAAAAACTACACACTGTTTACCAGACAATTATGAACTCAAACATAAATAGATATTTCAACAAGCCGTAAATAGTATTTAATTTGGCACTTACATTGATTTTCTGTTTCCCCTTTCTTAAATTAGTAGGACATGTTAGCCAGAAATCTCTATATATCTCTCTCCTGGTTACATTTATATTCCCATCTTTCATTGTTGATTCCTATGTTGTCCCAAATAACTCTCCTGTGGATTCAATGCAGAATTAGAACTTACAATAACAATTTCTGGGATTTTTTAAGACCCTGCTTCTTCAATAACTGCTCTATGCAGTGCTGGAATTTAAGAAGATTTTTCTCTCCTTCAGTGTTTTCTCTTTAAAATGCTGCCTACAGATGTTTATCCCTTATTACACAGGATACAACCCAAGAAATTACTAGTCTCTTTATTTGCAAGGTACTGCATTTCTGGACAATATCTCTTGGATCAGAATTCAAGATTCTATGGGGTGCCTGGGTGGCTCAGTTGGTTAAGCGACTGCCTTCGGCTCAGGTCATGATCCTGGAGTCCCCGGATCGAGTCCCACATCGGGCTCCCTGCTCAGCGGGGAGTCTGCTTCTCCCTCTGACCCTCTCCCCTCTCGTGCTCTCTATCTCTCATTCTCTCTCTCTCAAATAAATAAATAAAAAAATCTTTAAAAAAAAAAAAAAAAAGAATTCAAGATTCTATAATCTTGACCCTGTGTCAACATGAAAATGGGAAGGATTTTTATTATCTTGGCTTTTTGCCCAAAGCAAAGCTCTTTGCTGGGCGAGAATAACATCTATGTAGTTAATGTGCTACCTGGAAAGAAAAATCCTCATTCGTTAGATGTGACGAACTCATCAGTTTGCATGGCCCTTACAGTAGCACTAATGTATCCCAACATTTTTCCAAGAGTCATCAAGAGTTTAAAATTCACATTGTTTTCTACCTACTTTCACTTCTTTAAGTTGTGCTTTCTCATATATCATAAACAGCGGGTCTTCATAATCACCCTGTGCGGGGAGCTGGGCAAGTGTCTCCGTATAAGGACACCAAGGCCTGGGCGATGTCCTAGAGATGGCTCTGCTGGTAACTGGGAGGAGCCAAGATGCTGACCACACTGGGAATCCACATCCAGGTTGTGTTTCACATGTCACCATGCCTTTTTCACTTGTAATCTTTATTGAACACCAGTCAGTTCATGATTCCTTGTTTTTAATCCAGCAAAATAAAGCTCACCATGGGAGAAACTCATCCTACTTACTTCTATTTTTCCTTTTTTTGTTATTAACCCATGTTCTAAATGACACTTAAAGCTTTTTGGCACATACTAAGTATATTATATCTGTTACTGTTGTTCCTACATAGCAATGAATGCAAATAATAAGCACAAAACCCAACAGTAATCCCTTAAAAGTGATGACTCATCATAATGGCACCTGGTATAAACTGGGGGCAGTTTAATACAATTAAAAAAGCATGGCCTGTATGGGCAGGAAGGCGTGAGTTCAGATCAAGCCCACCTCTTGTTTGTTGTTTGACTTTGGCAAGCTCTTTACCTTTTCTGACCTTTAGCTCCTGTCTCTATAAAATGAGGATTATGACTCCTAATTTGCAAGATTGCTTTGACTCTAGTAGAGTAAATAATGTGTGTAAAAAAGTGCATGACTCACATTTTATATTCAATAAATATTAAACATTATGACAATCAGTTGATTATATGATTCAATAAATCTGAGGTATAGAGAAATAAGAAAGCTTTCCTAATGTCACAAAATTAGCCACCTCCAGGGCTGAAAAAAAGAACCCATATATCATCACACTAGTTTTTATTCATTTCAAATAATGCCAGCAACCAAGTGTCCTATTTCTAGAAAAATTTAAGTGATGTATTCTCAGTATTTTAGAGCATAAAATCCAGGGATACACGGGAGACATATGTTCTACAGAGATAAATGCTATACTGGTGATGAATCAATGGTGGAAAGATAACATTCTACCTTTTATTACCATAATTGAAAAAAATAAACAAGATTATTTACATATTTCTAGTATCTAACTATGTATTCACACTCTCTAAGCCTCACTAACTCATCTACAAAATAAGGGTATTAGACTAATAAATCTTTTCCAGTTTAGTCATGTTGGTATCCCATGATTATAGAAGGAAAACAAATTCTAGGATAATAAGGCAATATTTTGAAATTGATAGGAGACCTGGGACTCAAAAGTATTTTGTCAAGATTGTGAAATATCAACTTAATTAAGTAGAGTTACCGATCCACATATCTGTAAAGGAAATAAAGTTATTGCTGTTAATTTTAATATTTGATAAACTGAGAAAGCTTTTTACCTCTGAATATGAATGCTGTGTGTCAGGCAGTTAGAAATTGGGAAATCATGAGTCAACTAATTTACCTTCTCTCTTTAAAACTCACTCTAATTTCTTATCTTTAAATATATGCCCTACTTATATTTAAACACATGTCCTACTATAGAAGGCATCTCACACAGAAGGGAGAACTTTGGACTCTACCATGGGAGAAGCATTTTGGGCTCCCCTCTGCAGGAAAACAAGTAGAGAATTTTTTCTCATTTCTTGAATTCAAAGGCTTTACTGTTATTTTCTAAGAAGAAATATTGAAGAAACTGCACTCTAAGCTTAATAGCATGTCAGTCTCTATGGGCAATAAAGTTTTCTCCCCCAAATTCATGTAAAATTCTTGGGACATATATACCATATCTTATTAAATTTAGTTAATCATTCGCTTAACAATAGGGGAAAAATTACCCTCAGCATTCCATTAAAATGGGGAAATTTTATTTCCAAACTTTTGCATAAATTGCATTCTCAAGTTTAACTTAATGCTGTATAATTGTTATACAACATAGAATGAAATTCAGGCCTAGAACACATCACAGAGGAGCCTTAACCAGCACAAGATGCCTGCCTAATCACATTTCTGCAATGCTTGGTCTTGGAATTGAAACAGCCCCAGTAGGAAGACTAGAACATTTTGATTTAACACAATGCCTGGAAAGGTTTGATTTAACATTATACCAAGGGACAGATAAACTTACAATGCCTGGTTTTAAAGAAGGGAGAGGGCGGGTCACCTGGGTGGTTCAGTCATTAAGTGTCTGCCTTCCGCTTAGGTCATGATCCCAGGGTCCTGGGATCGAGTCCCGCATGGGGCTCCCTGCCCAGCAGGGAGTCTGCTTCTCCCTCTGCCCTTCCTCCCTGCCTGTGAGCGTGCTATCTCTCTTTCTCTGTCTCTGACAAATAAATAAATAAAATATTAAAAAAAATAAAGATGGGGGGCTCCTGCTGATGTAAATGCTACAAAAATGTTTGACACCATCTTGACAGTGACACCATGGTTGGACTTGATGACAAATAGAACAGTAGTTGTTTCCATTGTGTGTGGAGATTGAAAAGGATAATTCTCCCCATTAAAGAAAAAATCAAATCTAAACATTTCCTGTTTCATGTGCGATTAATAGTGACTCCAATTCATTCTCATTCAAGAATGAGAACAGAAGATGAAGGAGTCACTGTATATTCAAGACTCATATTTCTTTTCTTTTTTTTTTTTAGGTTTTATTAATTTATTTGAGAGACAGAACACAAGCAGGGGGAGTGGGAGAGGGAGAAGCAGACTTCTTGTGGAGCAGGGAGCCCAACGTGGGGCTGGATCCCAGAACCCTGGGATCATGACCTGAGCTGAAGGCAGGAGCTTAAAAACTGAGCTACCCAGGCACCCCACAACTCATATTTCTTAAGTATATTTTAAGGATGATTAATTTAGACATCTGAACCCATAATTTTAGTATATTTATAAGAATATTTCAGGGAACTCTACCAACTTAAAACATTATTTTCTCTAACTGCTAATAATACCCTGAAAATAGATTTAAATATATGTATAATTAAGTTCTGAGTATAATAATCTCGAAAGACCTGCCACCATATCATACAATAATTTTAAATATTGTCAATATATAATAAATATTAACTCCAAGAATATTGCTTTTCTGTTGCCTCTGTTTGCTTAACAAATACTTTCTCATTTTCATGCAGCAACTCTGCAAAATTACAGATTTATCTAAGAAACTAAAATGATATGAAACCTTATGTTGTATTCAAATTCCATTAAATTGGCACTTTTTGCACCTCATTTTCCACTGAACTATTAAAAGAGTCCCATACAATGAAGCGCCCCTTCAGCAGCCCTAAAACAACCCATTTGTCTTAGCAGTGTATTTTCGAGCTGTGTATCAAGTCTGAGATAGCTGACTTTTTGTAAACTGTATATATGAAAGCACAGAGAAGCATAGGGAAATGATGGAGAATATAAACACACGTATGGGGCCCCTGGGTGGCTCAGTTGGTTAAGTGACTGCCTTCGGCTCAGGTCATGATCCTGGAGTCCCGGGATCGAGTCCCTCATCAGGCTCCCTGCTCAGCCAGGAGCCTGCTTCTCCCTCTGACCCTCCCCCCTCTCATGTACTCTCTCTCTCTCTCATTCTCGCTCTCTCAAATAAATAATTAAATCTTTAAAAAATAAATAAATAAACACACGTAAGTCAGTAGGAGTTCACCAGAAGTGTCTTCCAAAGCGAGTCTGCCACTGGAAAACTCATTCCTTAAGAAATAATGGCAGAACCATCACTGTGAATAATGTGAAATTTATTTTACATGTTGTGTTCCTCTGATCATGGTTTCTTCAGCCCCCAGTCTAATTGAAAACATATTTTCTAGATAACTAACAGGAAAAAGAAAAAAGAAAAAAAGTTCTATAGCCAATTTCTTAACAGAAGAGTGTTTATTACTATTCTTTTCAAAATACATGCAAGCTAAAAATGACAAATTAAATTTTTAAATTTAATAAAATAATAAAAGTAAAATAAATAAATAAAAGTAAAATATTAAAGAAAATGATCCTTTTCTTATAGGTTATTTTGATGTAATGACTTACAAAAGATGTTAAATGTTTATGCTATTTTAATACTAGAATTCTTCATTGACTTTTATAATTGAATTCTAAAAAACAGTAACACACACACACATGACTGATGGATTTAATAAATGTGACTGAAGAAGTATAATCACAACTTCATGGACTATCTCTCAGGATCCCCTAAAAAAATTTTAAGAGAAAAAATATTTTCTGTTCTCAGCTTTTAAAAAAAGTTCCATGATCACTTTACTCCACAAAAACCCTCTGAACTATTTAGTTAGAAATGTCTAGTACAATAGTTTAAATCTTCATTGAAAAATAAAGTTTTTGGTCACTTCTATCCACAACCCCCAACTACCCCATTTCTCACTTCCAGTATTACTGACTAGCAAGTAGGCTGCCTCTTTTTCTTTCTTTTTTTTTTTTTTTTACTTTTTCCCTTTATTCTGCTTGTAATCCCACCTCAAGCTTTTAGCCCTTCTTGGTTGAATTATGAGAAAAACAGAATACAGAAAATTCATATTAGCCTGTATTGTGATATTTGTTATATTCTTTGGGTTTGGCATAGGTGGAGAATCAAATCTTGGTCTTATGGTTGGCTTTGTGGAAACTTCCGTGACTGTTTACTGGAGCAATGACTGACATATGGACCACACAATCTATCCTACACCCGTCCTACACTAGCTAACTCCTCCCTCACTCAACTTCTTACCCCCAACTCATCCACCACTAGCTTTCGAGCTACTAATTCTGACAGTCTCTTGGACAGGAATTAAAAGGGCCTCATTCCACTCCTGCAATCACTTTGGTTTGGCCCACTTTTTCTTCATGGACAATTCTTACCGTGCTTTCTTATGGAAAGAAGCACCTACCACAATGCTGTTAAAATCACTGGTTTTCTTAGCCTGGGTCATGCACATCTAATGAGTCCCCAAGTTGGGCATACTCTCTGGGTGATCCCTTTGGTGTTTCTCTGATTGGCTGTGGGTTAGAGGGTAGAATCTCTACACACTTAAATAAGATACAGGATGCCCAGTTAAATTTGAATTTCAGATAAGTAACAATGCAATATTTACCATAAACTTATAAAAAAATCACTCATTGTTTATCCGAATTTCTAACTGGACATTTTTAACTGGACATCCTGTATTTTATTGGATTACTTTATCTACCCTTCCCTTGTTGTTGAGTAGGATGTAATAGCACCTCTCCTCAGAATCTCCTTTCCAATTCCCCCTCTTAGCCTATATCCCTAACAAGTGAAGGCACGGAACTTAGTTTTAAGATATTTCTTTTGACTAACGCATTTTGGTATATCTCACAACTCATTAAGTATCAGAAATCTTAACTTACCTCAGTGCCTCAGTTGAAATTTTAAGTTTAGCTTCCTGTGTAATAAATGTGATATAATGTATCATTATGAGATATCTTAAAAATCTTCTAAAACTTCATATTTTTAATGCCCTATAGATTTGCCTTCATGTATTTTAAAATCTCAATGTATGACCATTTACTATTATGATTATAGTAGTAATTTTGTATATTTACATTTTATTTTTATAAATAGTTCTATTTTTATATTTATGTATTAAATTTATAATTTATATACTTTATATTTTACATAATAATTATAATTTTTAATCTAATGCCTCAATTCTTCCAGGAACTGCAACAGCAACCCCACTCTTCCTGGAATTGCCCCCTTTCTTATCTCAGTCATGATCTTCCATGCCTCAGTCCTTCAGTCCCTTTGATGGGTCCAGGATGGGTCTCTGACACAAGTTAAGCCAACTAGAATTGTCCATGGTAGTGGAAAGAAATCAATTAAACTAAACTTTTCCATATAAAATTCAGAAACTGTATTTGATCATATTTCTTACTTTCTGGAAGTAACTGGATTTCAGTAATAATTATGGAGGCATCTGAGGCTCTGTTCTAATTATTTCTGTGGTCTAGGTGTCACTTTTGACCTTCTTACATATGAAAAGTCTAATCTTCACTTCTTTTTTAGACTGATAAATTCCATTTTTCTCTAATCTAGTTGGAGTTAGGATGTCCTTTACCTTATAATCAACAGACTGCTTAAATGTTGCAACTCAATTCATTATTTTATACTTTTTTTAAGATTTTATTTTTTTAAGTAATCTACACCCAGTGTGGGGCTTGAACTTCCAACCCCAACATCAAGAGGCACACAACTCCACCAAATGAGTGAACCAGGAGCCCCTCAATTCATTATTTTAATATTGTGTCCAACAAAAGGCCATCAAGGCTTTTACAAAATGCTATACATTAGGGAAGATGATAGGCTAACAAAGATCAACTAAAATAAATGAATTGGTCTTATTGTAGAAATATAGTTAGAAGAGGAAGAAACAAATAAAAGAGAGTCACAATAGACATGGTTAAAACTTGAACACACAGATATGCCACCCCACACGTATTCCATATGTATATATTACTATATATATATATAGTATATAAAGTATGTATAGTATATACAGATGTAAAACCATATACGCAATGGAAGGTTATACCCGAGTGGAATTATATTTATCTAAGATAGGAAGAGAAGAACTAAGAGTACAGGTTCTAGGAATTCTTAAACAGATCATCTAATAGTCTTAGTCACACATTTTTTAACATAATTTACATAAGGAATTGAAGTTAGAATAAAAATTCCTGCATATATGAACATTGAGCAATGGCTTCCCCCCTCAACAAAAAACTTCTAACAATGACAAGCAGATAATTAGAAAAGTACAATTACCTATTTTATCTTGATTTTAGCATTAGATCTAAAGTTGGCTCTGAGGAATATTTTAGGCAAATGGTTTGGTTTTGTACTCTTTGCCCCTTTCAGAGCTTTTTTTCCTTATTTCATTAAATGAACTTCCCAGTGCTCTTGTCTTGTCCTGTTTTCTGGAGCACAGACACTTGCCCAGTTATTTCTGTACCAGTCCCAAGTAGTCTAAGTCTAAAGCCCTCACCCTGTATTATTACTCACAATAGTGAGAAAATCATGACATAAGCAGGTGTGGATTAGGCAAATCATCTTTTTTTTTAATTTTTTTTTAATTTTAGTTACTTGAGAGAGAGAGACAGAAATAGTGAGAGAGAGAGCATAAGTGGGGAGGAGAGGGAGAAGCAGGCTCCCCCCAGAGCAGGGAGCCCGATGTGGGACTCGATCCCAGGACCCTGGGATCATGACCTGAGCCAAAGGCAGAGGCTTAACCGACTGAGCCACCCAGGCGCCCTAGGCAAATCATCTTTAGAGATGTTCAACTAAAGTGTCTTACAGGTAACACACTGAAGATATAAAACCTTTGAAAGGACTTTAAAATTAACTTATAGAATTATTACATAATTTATTTAATATTGATCAAGCTGGTGTTATATACCTACAATCATTTCAGATTGTACAATCATAAAAGAAATACAAAGCATGATCTGAGACTATACAAAAATACATATATTATAAATTATTAAAGTATGATAGAAAGTTGCCAATATTCCAATTGAAAAAAAGTGCAAAATACCTGTATTCTCAGGAAACCAATGTGCAGCTCTATTAGAATGATATTTTTCTTTGGTGTTCATACTTACTTTAAAATTTAAGAAAAATATAACAATAAAAATATGCAGGATTTAAGAAGAACTTTGCCTCTGAAAGAACAATAGAGGGGAAAGAAGGGATGAGTAATGATAATATTCATTACAACAGAAGAAAAAGAAAACAAAACAGTCTGTGAAACACAAGGAGGGAATCAGATTCTCCAGCGGGGTAAACTTGAATATTTGGTTAATATCACTGTTTGGCATGTGAAAGTCACACAAATGGGGATGGGGGATACTGCAGTTAAAATATTCTTTTATTATTATTATTATTGTAATTTGTATATAGAAGGTAATGGCCATCATAACAAGGGACTTTTGAAAGGGCCAGATTTCAAAATAAAAGAGCTAAGGTAAGAGGCAGAGGTCTCCTTGAAAGGGAAGCATTAGGAACTCATCCTTTAGTTAAGTAATTAACCTAGCAGCAGGCTTTACACTGAGACTACTTCAAAGCAAAAAATAATAATAATAATAATAATGATAATAAAGCAGGTAGCAGAGGTGGGCTGCTATGGTACACTGCACTTAATTTCTCACACTATACCTGAAAAAAGAAGAATTCAAGATTATTTTATTTGTAAATTAAGCTAGTTAATTTTACTTAAGTTAAAAAAGGAAAAGAACGTTGAAAAAGAGGAAAAAGTTGCCTGTCTGCATATTCTGCTCTCTGAAAAATTTTCCCACTTATATTTCTCTTACTTAGCTAATAAAAACATCAGTGTTCTAATTTCTACTTTGAGTTAAAAAAAATGTTATACAATGGGTGAAGTGAGCATATGTGTGTCTTTTAAACATTTTTCCTTTTAGGAGCCACTTCATCTCTATATATGGCTGGAACGGTAGTCCTAGTGACTTTCCCTACCTACATCTCATCCCCACCTTTATTACCTACTCCAACAAATGGTGGTCATATGATCCACAATGGCCAATGAGTGGAGCTACCTTATGCAGTTTGTTGTGTTTAAACATGTCTGGCCAAGGGAAAGAGTGGGGCCTGATATCTAGCCATGCTTCTCTCCCCAAGCTGTGTACCTTGGCATGGGGTGTACACTCCCAGAGAAAGGTCACCTTTCTCTAATTCTCATAAAGGCTCCATCTGCTTGCCAAGCTGTTCACCTGCAGGGCTGCCTCTACCTAGTGGGGAAATTATTTGCTCATTTGTACAAAGGCTATGGAGCCATATGGACTAGCAGAGGTCCTGCCAGTGAGAGAACACCACATCCTCTGCCTCAGTGATTGCTTCATGGATGGACTTGAGCTCAAATCTGGTCAATTAGAATTCTCCCCTGGACTTTTGTACGACAGTTAGCTTGCAATATTGCATTTAATGGCAAGGGTTGCTAAGCTGAAAGGATGATCACAGCCATATCTCTCACTCCATGGAGAGTCTATTTTCAGTATTAAGCAAATGGAAACAGAAAGTTGAGAGATGGATAAAGAGAGAACAAGTTCTGGTTTGAACTTCTTCTTCCAGCCCTCAATGTTATATCTACTGGCATTTCCCAGTTAGAGGAGTCAATGTTTTCTTCTAAATTAACTTGGTGCAAGTTGAGTTTCTGTCATATTCAAATGAAAAAGTTCTGATATACACCTGTGTTACAGTGATTAGTTCAGTTGCTGCGATTCACTAGAAAGGATGTTGTGCATAAAGGAATGCTACTAATTCTTCCCTAATAGCAGTGCTACAGGTTACTATGTAATACTGCATCTGTTGCTTTGCAGTATGAACCTGTATGTAAAGTCTGATGCTTTCTGAGTAAATTATGGATTATAATGGGATGAGGTTAGTCAGGAAAGGATCTCTGAAGATAGATGAGTGCTTTTGCCTAATCCCAAAGTAATGAAGCTGGATTGGCGAAAGAGTGAAATGAAACATTTCAGTTTGAAGAAATATCATGAACAAAGGCACAGAGGAAGAAGTTAGAGATATACGACTTCTACATTTTGTGAAAGGTGAAATAAGCTGCGGTCACTTATGTCTAAGATTGGAGCTGGGAGGACATTAAGGAGATGTGCCTTACGCACATCCTCGTGGGTGGAACTATGAATTTTTGAATTGGGCCACAATGCAAATATTCCAAGGACTCGGCCCAAACACCTGCAACTTGCTACAGCAGGAGAATTTGTTTAGTGATAGCCTTAGCAACTGATTATATTCAGTCCAGATTAGTTTTCTATCGCCACTCCCAATCAAAACTCTTCGTGAACACATATAGACGCATTCCCTTTTGTTTTTAAAAACCCTTGACTTTTGTTCCCTGTTGGGGAAGGAATAATATTTGGGTTGTTGCCCAAATCTGTGTTCCCCAAACTAATTCCAAGATCCCAAATAAACGCTTTTTGTTTTACTTTAGCTCTGACTTTATTCTCAGTTGACAGTTCCAAATGAATGAATTTATTAGCACAATACTGAAAATTTTCATGGGTAGTCTGGAATCAGAATCATCTTGATTCGTATTTACATATGATTAATAGGCCTCTCACTCATTTGCTCTCTCTCTCTCCTCTCTGCCATTCTATTAAGAGTCTTAGGAGTAGTTGTAATTGACACTGCTTAAGTCATGGGTCCAACCTTCTCTGGATCTGATTGGCCAAAGAAATATGAGGTTCTGATGAGTATTGCCTGGAGATGAGGATGGAGGAAGTTCTATTTGAACAAACATCTTGGTAGGTGGTTGCCAAAGGAAGGGGGGAGCCATTACTAGAAAAAGGAATATAGATGATGGGTAGGTAAATATCCAATGTCCAGGGAAGAAGTAAGCTGACTGGCTAGATAACAAGAAGTGAACCCTTTCAACAGCATAAAAAATACGGTTGGATAAATGAGGAGAACAAGTTCAAGAAACAATGGAGTAGAGTATGTGTGAGGTATTTGAACATCAGTATTGTACATACAAATGGAGTTTACATACAGTAATCTGTTTAGCATTGGAGAAATATCTGTGAAAAGGTATACCTCTTTTGAATAGGGAGCTCATATAATTTACATTCCAAGCTGGGACATTTTTCAGAGTAAAGGGAAATAGTCTTAATGACTATACCAGAATAGGAGACAAACATTGGCCTTGCTCCAGAAAACTGGAGCAAATTGTCACTCTTCTGAGCAAAGTGGTCACAAAGAGTAGCTCACACACACATTTCATGTGTAATAACGTTTGACTCCATTATCATAGCCGGAATTAATTCCAAGAATCTGTGACTAACCTTAAGGCAGTCACCTATAACTTAACATAAGAGGGACCAGGTGACTGGCAGGAAAATCTGTGCCAGAGTGGAATACTTGATGAGATGGTAATCTACAAAGCCAACTGGATCTTCTCCCGTGAGAAATATTAGATGCAAAATACACAGAGTCAGATTACTCAGAATGAAGCAGAATTTAAAATAAACTCACAGGTAACACAGTGTATTAGTTGGTGTGGGCTGAAGTTCTATAAAAGGGAACCAAATATATGTGTCTCAACCAATAAAACTTATATCTCATTCTTGTGACAGTGCAAAGTAAATGTTCCTAGTCATTGGAAGCTCTCTGTACACACTGATTCTGAGAGCAGGACTTCTCCAGTTTATGGCTCCCTTGTCCCCAAGTTGTAGATTACCATTTGCAATCAGCCAGCAGGATAGATAGATAAGACAATGGATGAACCATAAAGTTTTTCTTAAGAGTCTTGGCCAGGAATGGCTCACATCATTTCCATTCACTTTCCATTGATGAGAACTAGTCACCAGAGACACCAAAAGCAAGGAGGCAAAGAGGGTCCTGGAAAAGGTACTGTGGCTGGGACACCTATATAGCAGGTGAGGGACTCTTAGAGACTATTAGTCATCTTTGCCTAGTAAAAAGAACCTCAGCAAACAACCTGAGAGGTGGAGATGTGGACAGTTGTGAGTGGGTTAGATATGGACATTTGCTTAAGCAGCAAAGATAGAAATGTTGACCTAGGCTTCTCAGTCCAGCCTCTACAAATTGGTCTTTGAAGGTTTTTCTCCTGGCCTGCTTGCTTCATTTACAAAAAAGTCACTATGTACTCATACGTATTAATCTGGGAGAAATTATCCAAGAATCTTATGACTTGATCAAGCTTAAGAACTCCCACTTTCAACTCCCCAAGCAACACTGTCTACTTTTGTGGCTTCAATTACACTTTTCATGGGTGACGACTCCCCCATTTATTTCTCCAGGACTGACCTCTCTCTTGAGTTCCAGCCCAACATACCTAGTAGTATGAAGTAGCTCCACTGTATCTTGTATCCCAAACAACTCCAGCATTCCACACTGAATCAATCACTTAACTCTCCTCCAGCCTGCTCCTCTTGTATTCTGCATCACAGTAAATAGCACTACCACTGATCTGGATGCCCAGAGGGGAAATTTGGGAATCACTTCTGAATCTTCTCTCTCTCACTCCTCACAAAATTGATCATGACTGGAGCTCACTTCCTTCCACCCAACTCTAGGCCCACTGCAGTTTTCATAGCCCAAGTCATCTCTTACCCAGATTTTCACAGAACCTTCTTGCCACTGGCAAGAGCCACTGCCACTGGTCTTTCCCCTCTATTTATTCTTCACACATCAGCCTGTGTGATCACTCTGTAGTACATATATAACTAAGTCACAGGTCCTGCTTAAAATATAGTTTTGCCGTTGCTTCCAGAATAACCCTTACTTCCAATAATGTGGCCCATAAAGCCATTTTTATCAATCAAGTTAGGAAACCAGAATCCACACAAGTTCTTTCAAAAGAGTTAAGTGAATACAATGAGCAATTACAAAGGTGCTACAAAAGAATTAGAAGGGATGCTGAGACAAGACGAAATTGGCAACGGTGGGAAGCCACTACTACTCCAGGAGCCGTGAACAACCAGAATAAGTAATGTTACCAGAATTTAGAATCAGCAATTCCTGGAAGAAGCTGGAACTTTTGCAGGAACTTGTTTGACAGGAGTTGGGACCATGGGTGAAGAGGGTCTGGTGGGAGCTGGAATCATGAGAAGATGCAGCCTCTTCAGAGGAAGAGGGAAAAACACCCTGGATCCTCTTCTCCTACCCTGTACTCTAGTGCCTTCCACCACTGAACTTACATGGAAGCCAACAGGGCAAGGTAGTCTGAGTGACACACTTCTGGGAACACAAGAAGGTTGGGAAATGAATGTGCACGGACTTCATATTTTAGCCCTGCTTATCTTTCTAGCCCCAGTTCTTGACACTGTTCTCTCTCTCGCATGCTCTTTACTTTACCCCAAGGACCTCATTTCAGTTCCTTAGCATATGCTCTTTGTTCTCTCTGTGTTTGTAAACCCCAGTTTAAGGGGCCATAACTGTGGCACTCTCCCACTTGCCTGAATGCCCATCCCTAACAGTGCTTTGGGTCTCAGTTTAAGTTCACTGTTTTGGAAAGTCTATTTTGGTCCCCAAATCTGAACTAGGTATCCTTAACATACGAGTTCTTAAAAACCGGTAAATCCCCATTATAGCATTTATAATAAAAATTGAAACCTAATATAAAAATAGATTATGGTTTCCAATTTGCTTGTCTATATCCTGAGCCAGTTCATAAATCCTGTGAGAGTAGGGAAGGGGCCCAGTATTTACTAGTCACCATGGCACACGGGACTTGCTCAACAAGTCTCAGTTAACTGAGTGTGTGGATCAACAAATGAAGGCATGTGAGTCGGGGAATAGCGGTGGCCAGTAAGGAGTGGTGCAGGTCCCTGCTCAGGGCAACCATAGGAATTGCAAGTAGGACCTCAGTGTTCTTAGATTTTGAAAGACAGAGTACATTGTTCCCATTTTCCATAATATTCAAACCTGTGATTGCTACTTGGGCTTTAGTGCTACCTTATTTCACCAGGACCCTTAAACTAAATTCCTTACTCATCCACTTAGGTAACACACATCATATTACACAACATAGATGAAAGAGAAAGACACAAAAAACCAGGAGCCTGGCTAAAAGACCACTGTAGAAATCTAGGTGTGAGTTTGTAGGAGGAATAAATTAAATATGAGAAAAGAAGAATGAGGATATTTTTTAAACTTGAAAAATAGTTTAATTTGGAAATAATTCCATAAGGAGTAATCAGAGACCATGTTTACCTGGGAGATTATTAGAAAAATTTATTACAATCTGGCTTAGATATATTTTTAGCAATAAAGGCACACTTCTCATTTGAATGTGGACCCATTTGTGGGAAAACATCAAAAAGGTTAACCAAAGAAAAGCTAGTACCACAGTCTGGGAAAAGAGATCACTATAATTATTTTAAATACAACATATGCCCCAAATTACAAGAGACATTATGGTTTTGGCCTTAATTATTATTTCCTCGGGCACAATAAAGTTGGGTGGTATCTCTGTCTTCATATCTGTCTGACTTCTGCATATCAGTTCTGCTGGCAACTGAGACAACCATCCTATGGAGGGCTATTATCACTCTGTTGGAATGATCATCTTTTATTATGATAGTCCATTTGTTGGCAGTTTTCTCCAGTTTAGTTCATAGGTAATCTCTTCCTTAGCCATATAGATTTGTCATTGCCTGTTACTTTTCTATACCTAATTTCTGTTATACAAATTTACGATGATGAAACTCTTTAGGGCTTCTAGTGTGACTGAGTTAATATGTGAATGTGCTATGCTAGTAATCTTCTGTGTTGGAGGGGATTTCAATTATTCCTATCTGTAAGCAGAACATCTTCTAGAGTAGTCCAGGAAGAATATTTCTTGATATACAATGCCTTTTCCCATAGTTTCTTGTCTCTATACCATAGTTATTAGCCTGAGCAGCTAGAGATAAAATCTTCTGCTCTGTAATAAAACTGCCTCACTAGGTCTTTGCTTACTATAAATTGATTCCATATATTCTCAATATTAAATAAAGAAGCAAAATAAAATTGAAGTAGGATCCGTTTACAAAAGATTACAGATCTCAGTCACCAAAAAAAAAAAACAACAAAGATATGATACAGTGTTTTCTATGTTCTCTAAAAAATACTACTTGAACAAATTCTCCTTAAATCCGACCTTGTAAAAAGGGTTATTCAAAATCAATGGCACATACGCATTAAAATATAAGCTTAGTGATTTTCTTTTTACTCATATATAAGATAAACAATTATATTACTTGGTAAAACATCTGAACAGTTTGAAACTGGCTTGATGAAAAACAAAACAGACCCTCCAATGAGAGAAAATAAACTGGAAGAAAAGTAGAGGTCAGCTGGTATCATCTCCCAGGAAAGAATTATTATATATCAGATATCTTGTCACCCAATTGCCTATCCAAATGCCCACAAAGCAACTATGCAGCCAAGAAAACCAATAACAAATAAAAACATAACCACAAGAATTCATAGTTGGAGTTCCTAGTCAGAGAGCAGTTCTATTAAGGAAGCTGATTTTACGATGCTCTGTGAATGAGAGAAAACACATTTTCCAAACACAGACATGGCAATGTCACCTAAACATTTTGATTAGATAGTTTCCAGAAATGATTTTTATCTAATAGAGATAAATATACTTACCTCCTATAATTGTTGTGAGGATTAAATAAGAAAAAGTATATATAATACCTGTTGTGGGTTGAATTGCATTCCCCTAAAATTCATATTGAATTCCTAGCCCCCAATACCTCATAATGTGATCTTATGTGGTAGCAGAGTTGTTGCAGATGTTAACTAGTTAAAATAAGATGAGGCCATACTGGAGTAGGGTAGACCCCTAATCCAATATGGTTAATGTCCTTATAAAAAAAGACAGACGAAAGCAGAAAGTATCTTTATCTTTTACAAGCACCAAAGATTGCCAGTAAACTATGAGGAGTTAGGAGATAAGCATGGAACCAATTTGCCCTCACAGCCCTCAGAAAGAACCAACCCTGCAACACTTTAATCTTGGACTTCTAGCCTCCAGAACTGTGAGACAATCTATTTCAGTTGTTTAAGCCTCCCACTCTGTGGTATTATGTCATGGCCGCCCTGGCAAACAAATACAGTACCTAAGAGAGACGCACATAGTGGGGATTCAGCGGGTGCCAGTGTCTCAGTGATATTCCACGTGGACACGTTCAGGTACATAAAGGGATGTAGTAGTACATTAAGTGTTGCAGTAGAAGTTTAATACAGTTTTGAGAGCTAGAATTCCAAATCTCTGGTCTAGCTTCCCAGAGGACAGAGAACAAGACAGAAATCTGAGACCCACGGGAACTGAGATATTTAGCAGGGAGCCCAGCACAGCCCTCATCAATACAGGAATTCAGCTAGTCATCCAATTGACAAGAAAGATTTTTGGTCACAAGGAAGAATGAAAACTTTGGTAGAGTAATCAGGATCAAATTATTTATACACCATTTATAGCGTATCCATTATATGTTCAAGCATTCCTGTAGGTGCAGAGGGCATAAGAGCAAATGATTCTTGGCTTTCCTATCTAAGAGCTAACCAACTATCTGGGAGGAAGTCATAAAAATGTCATTAAAATATTGGCATAGGAATATGAAGTGGAAATGATTGGTAATAAGTAAAATAATTCCAGATACACTGAGGGTTTAGGTGTGGCAGGAAACTGTGTATGTATACTGTTCCCAATTGTCAACATGAAGTTGTACAGAACATTAGAATGCATTCTGGAATACATCTTCTTTGGCTAGAGCAGCCTCATTATCTAATGACTAAACTATAGTCATTAGAACTAGTTTAAATTGGTGAATGCCCAAATAAGTAAATCATTACAATATGCCTTCTCCAAACACCTAAAGCATAAGTGTTTTTGGTGGTGATTTATTCTTGCTATCCACCAGCAACTTTAGTATAAGTACAAACATTATTTACACAGGCCTAGTTAAAATGTGAATATTTTTGCTTCTTGTGGCCTTTCTTAAACATTCTGTCAAGATACCCTTCAAGGCTGTACTCAAAAATCCTCTTCCTTTGGGCCACATCATAGAGATTAGCTGCACTTAATCCATAGCTATACAGCAGAATTTGTCATATTATATTATGGTTAGTTATATCTAATCCTTTGTATTTAAACATTGTGTATGGTGAGGGGAAACAATTTACTTTTGCATTTCTAAATGTGTTATCTCTTTAAGAGTGGTATAAAAGTGGTATTTTAAACCTCTGAAATAATTGGCTGTATCTGTGCCCTGGTACAGTCTTTCATTGGTTTAGTTTAAACGTTAGTATAATCCAGATGAATTTAATACAAGATGTTACCAAATTCAATATAGAAAGGATGTGACAAAACACCTTGGGTAGTTCTGTTTGTGTTACTGCATATTGCTAAAGCAGTGTCATGGCTAAAAATGAATTGTTTCTAAAGGTAAATTATTGTGGTTTATTTGCTAGTTTGCACTGAGAGTTGACCTCTGCTGGTGCAATTTTTTGTTCTAAACTCGTTTAAATAATAATTTTATGATATGTCTCCCTTCTACCTTGTAACAATTGCTTCGGCCTACATTATAGATAGCCACTAGAAAAAAATGTATATGTAATATGCATATATTATCTATCAAGCACATATATAATATGTAATAAAATTATGCTTTTTAAAATATATTACAGTCCAATATATTGCTTTGTGTGGAGGGCCCACACCATGACGTACAGCCTTTTATTGCTGGGGTATGAGACATACAGTGCATACAGTGGCAATCATCAAGCAGCTGCCCAGAAAAGCAGGTGATTGTTATTGCATGGGGCTTGCACTTGGTAGGAAATGGGCATGCATGGTGACATAGCATAATGGAACAGTCTAGCAGACTACACAGTTAAGAGATTCTACACATGAGTGAAGGTGGGCTGGTGGGCTTGGCAACAAGTTGTAAGATTGGAGGCCAAGGGCCAGAACTCTGTTTCTGGGGCATGTGATGAGAGCCTGAGATATGCTGCAGGTGGTGACAAAAATGACTTCAGCTGTGGAGACCGGCAGAGGAGAAAAAACAGGCAGATGATTCCATGGACCAGAAAACAGGAGCAAAGACTCTAAAGGGACAGGACAAAAAGAGTACAGGAAAGAGTCCAGGTCCTCCTTAGAGGCCAGGACCTAGGTGGGAGGGCTGGCAACACAATGGGAACAATAAACGACAAGGCAACATGATAGCAAAGGCAATGACAAAAGAGTCTAATATTCCTCCTGCCCTCCTTCCAGGGACTAGAAATGGCATCAGCAGAATGGGTGTCAGCACAAACACCTGGTTAGAAGAGGTGCTAGTTTGCCAAAGACGAGGAAGTTTATGATGAAACATGTACGTATTTAGGGAGATAGGAGTAACATATAGTTTGTAAGTTCAATTTTAATGATAGAATCTTGGTAAGCATCTGAAAAGTTTAGAGCTAAATTAATATAATCATGATTCATGTATGTAAGGGTATTACCACCCCTTTAAATAATGTATCATTTACATTTTATAGGAAGAAAAAGATGATGGTGCCGGGAAAGCAGATGTCATGCCTAAATGTCTCAAAAATTCATTCTCTTTTTGGGCTAAATTCAGCTACTAAAACTTTATAGGCAAGCATTAAAATGTCTGGGGAAACAAAAGTTACTGGACAAAGATCCTAGCAGATAACACTGGAAGAGTGAGAAGGCAGGTGATCCTTCTGAGTCTACAGTAAAATGGAATCATGAATATAGACTTAGACTGGCACAAAAACAGACACATAGATCAATGGAACAGAATCGAGAGCCCAGAAATGGACCCTCAACTCTATGGTCAACTAATCTTTGACAAAGCAGGAAAGAATGTCCAATGGAAAAAAGACAGTCTCTTCAACAAATGGTGTTGGGAAAATTGGACAGCCACATGCAGAAGAATGAAACTGGACCATTTCCTTACACCACACACAAAAATAGACTCCAAATGGTTGAAAGACCTAAATGTGAGACAGGAGTCCATCAAAATCCTAAAGGAGAACACAGGTAGCAACCTCTTCGACCTCAGCCGCAGCAACTTCTTCCTAGAAACATCGCCAAAGGCACGGGAAGCCAGGGCAAAAATGAACTATTGGGATTTCATCAAGATAAAAAGCTTTTGCACAGCAAAAGAAACAGTCCACAAAACCAAAAGACAACCGACAGAATGGGAGAAAATATTTGCAAATGACATATCAGATAAAGGGCCAGTATCCAAAATCTATAAAGAACTTATCAAACTCAACACCCAAAGAACAAATAATCCAATCAAGAAATGGGCAGAAGACATGAACAGACATTTTTCCAAAGAAGACATCCAAATGGCCAACAGGCACATGAAAAAGTGCTCAACATCACTCGGCATCAGGGAAATCCAAATCAAAACCTCAATGAGATACCACCTCACACCAGTCAGAATGGCTGAAATTAACAAGTCAGGGAACAACAGATGTTGGCGGGGATGTGGAGAAAGGGGAACCCTCCTACACTGTTGGTGGGAATGCAAGCTGGTGCAACCACTCTGGAAAACAGTGTGGAGGTTCCTCAAACAGTTGAAATTAGAGCTACCATTCGATCCAGCAATTGCACTACTGGGTATTTACCCCAAAGATACAAATGTAGGGACCCGAAGGGGTACGTGCACCCCAATGTTTATAGCAGCAATGTCCACAATAGCCAAACTGTGGAAAGAGCCAAGATGTCCATCGACAGATGAATGGATAAAGAAGAAGTGGTATATATACACAATGGAATATTATGCAGCCATCAAAAGGAATGAGATCTTGCCATTTGCAACGACGTGGATGGAACTGGAGGGTGTTATGCTGAGTGAAATAAGTCAATCAGAGAAAGACATGTATCATATGACCTCACTGATATGAGGAATTCTTAATCTCAGGAACAAACTGAGGGTTGCTGGAGTGGTCGGGGGTGGGAGGGATGGGGTGGCTGGGTGATGGACATTGGGGAAGATATGTGCTACGGTGAGCGCTGTGAATTGTGTAAGACTGTTGAATCACAGATCTGTACTTCTGAAACAAATAACGCAACATATGTTAAGAAAAAAGAAAAAGAAGAAGATAGCAGGAGAGGAAGAATGAAGGGGAGTAAGTCAGAGGGGGAGACGAACCAGGAGAGATGATGGACTCTGAAAAACAAACTGAGGTTTCTGGAGGGGAGGAGGGTGGGGGGATGGGTTAGCCTGGTGATGGGTATTGAGGAGGGCACGTTCTGCATGGAGCACTGGGTGTTATGAACAAACAATGAATCATGGAACAGTACACCAAAACAAATTATGTAATATATGGTGATTAACATAACAATAAAAAATTTAAAAAAAAAAGAAATCAGGATTGTGATAGAGTTCAGCAGAGACAACCAAACTTGACTTACAAAAAGGTCAATTTAAAGAAAAAAAAATAGGTTTCTTTTGTTTCATTTACACTGGAAATATTGGTTCTCTTAGTGAAAATGCATATTCCAAACTTGATGATATGCTTTAGTAATGAAGAGAATATTAAGATAGGGCGCCTGGGTGGCTCAGTTGGTCAAGCAACTGCCTTCGGCTCAGGTCATGATCCTGGAGTCCCGGGATCGAGTCCCACATCGGGCTTCCTGCTCAGCAGGGAGTCTGCTTCTCCCTCTGACCCTCTTCTCTCTCGTGCTTTCTATCTCTCATTCTCTCTCTCTCTCAAATAAATAAATAAATAAAAATCTTAAAAAAAAGAATATTAAGGTAAAACCTAACAATGAGGGGCACCTGGGTGGCTCAGTCAGTTAAACATCTGCCTTCCACTCGGGTCATTTTCCCAGGGCCCTAGCATGGAGCCCTAAATCAGGCTCCCTGCTCAGAGGGGAGTCTGCTTCTCCTTCTCCCTCTGCCCCTCCCCGTGCTCATGCTCTCTCTCGCTCACTCTCTCTCTCAAATAAATAAATTAAAAATCCTGAAAAAAATTGACAATGATTTTTAAGGACCCAAAGGATAATACTGGAGAATATTTAGGAACCAAAACAGAGGCTGAATTCCTGATCCTTCATGCTAAAACTAAATTTTGGTTCGTATCTTGAATCTAGGCCATGTATATGCACCCCAAGGATTGTGATTTGCTAATCATTCCTCTCTACCAGCTTGAACTAATACATAAATGAAGAGAATCAGTAGCTACTGCCTTGTTGAATTTGGTCCCTGATACACTCTAAGAACTGGTGTGGTTGTTAAAGTCATACCATTTAGGTATTGCTTGATTTATTTTAAATAATTGAAGAAGTACTGAAGAAAATTCACCTAGTTCTAGTCTGTACTGAATCCAACTTTGTGCCTTCATGATTTGAATTCTGCAAAGTCACTTTCAATTCGAACTTTTGCGGCAACGTCCCTTTTACTATCTCAAGAGCTTTCCCAGAATAAATCTTTCCCTTTCCAGGCAAGGCTTGGAGAACATGTGCAATGCTTTTGTGACATATGGGCCTGTCTACCGTAATTAATTCCTAGTTTGTCTGACCTAATTGCTCCATGTTGGCAACTCTTGTTATTTTATTAAAGGCAACATTGTTAAATATGAGCCAAATATTGCCAAAATAGTGATTTATTTTTTCAAAGCTGCACATATTTTATAATTCCTCTATGTTATCAATTATTAAATTCTTTATGTTCACTAAAGGCTTCCTAGCTTGTGATCTCAAATGCTATTACATGCTCCAATTTAATTTATCTTTTTAATTATATTGATGATTAGTTGTGTTCTCAATCTATCATGGAGGCAGGAATTAGATTCAATTTTCTTTTCCCACATATGTTTCTATTTTATTCATACTCTTTATGAAAGTAGAAAACCCAGGTGTTTCCTATTTTATGTAAAGTAGATCAGTGTTTCCCTTGGCTTGGCTGATGAGGAAGGACATTTTGTCCACCTTGAAATCCCCCACTTCAAGTTGGTAGTTGCATCTCACATCCATCTGGACTTTTTTCTCTACCCACCTGCATCTCCAACTAGTCCAAACTCCAGGGCAGTGACTTATAATAAAACTTGCTTTGAGATACAGTAAACAATTCAGGAATTTAGAAAAGCGTGATAGTTGCTGCTCTGTCACAATTTGCAACAGAGAAAAAGCCCTGCGAAAATAAATTGTATTTATCTCTCTAGATTTGTGAGACCTTTTAAAAGCAATTCCCTAAGATTCATGTGGTGTATTATAGAGTGACCTAATTCTACCTGCCTAATTCTAATGCTGTCCCTTAGCATCAAAATATATTGGATATTTGTAAATAGTAAAATAGTTATAAATTCACACTATTCTCATTTATGAATTCTAATATACAAAGCTTTTGGAAAATCATATGTAATTTGTATAGCCTTCAGAAGAACTTTTCATCTAAAGCAGTTAATTACTCTATACAGGACTTCTCAATTTACAAAAAAATAAAAAAAAATAGTGAACTCAACAAAGGAGTAGGTACAGCAGTGGGAAGATAAGGTATAGGAGTCTCTTCTCCCTACCTGCCCCCTCCCCCAGCATCATAAAACTGGAAGAGAAAAATACTTTTGAAACATTTTCACTTGAATTTGAATATTCTATAAATCTTGATGTCATGTGTATTTCTCACCCATTGAAAACAGTGGGATCTGATATTTCAGAGAAAAGGCAAATAAGTGCTAGAACAAAGTAGTTATATCTCAGATTTCATTGTCAGACTTGATTTTGTAGCAAGACAACAGGTTTCACAAACAGGCTTTGTTAAGGGATGGAGGGCAGGGAATTCTAAACCCTTTTAGCCTGAAGGATTTAGATCATAATTTTGTTTTCTTAAATATGGGGAAAATGCACTTCCACTTAGGGTGTAATGTCACTGCCATAGAGATGAGAGGACAGGAACCACACGAAGGGAAAGCCCAAAAGTTTGCTATCAGCCCTTCCAGTCCTGCAATATGTGGAGGATGGAGGGGAGACGGAAAACAAAGGAAAAATATGTCAGGTACCCAGATACTTGTCCTGGTACCCCCACCTTAATCTCTCCTCCCAAGCCTGTAGGGATAGGGAGAAGGGCCCTTAGAAGCATCCAGAGAGCTCTGATAGAACCCAGCCCTTAGAGGCTTACATCTCTGGGTGTGTGTGTCTGGGAGGGAAGAGGAGTGGACCCTAAGCTCCTAGCAGAAGCCCTGCATCAGGCCACCGGCAGGCTGTGACGGGTGATGGTGCAGTACTGCTTGCATGAGGGGGACTGAAAGAAGGGAAGCAAGCTGTGAGGTAGTTACTCAGGACACGAGGTATTTACAAAGATAAATGTCAAGGTCGTGAGGTCCACCTTAAGATCTAGGACTTCGGGACGTCATCAGGACTGACCAGGCACTAGCTTCCGAGGCTCGTCTGCAGTGAAGTAACAGCCGCTCAAATTATGAAGAAGGGTCAGGGTTCAGTTCTTCCTACCCATTTACTTTCTTCGTGATGAGGCCAGGTTTCTAACATGCCACCCGCCCTTTGGGCAGACACAGGAGCCAGCTCAACCGGTTAAACTAAGCTTCACCGATGACGTTTTGAAGGGCCGCAGTGGCCCTGAGCCGTGGCCGGCTGCTGCGGGGATGGAGGCGACGAAGCTGGCGTCACCAGGGGTGGGCTGTCTTTACTCTTGCCTCTTGGCACCGCCCCAGAGCCAGAGCTCCACAAAGACTGCGTGAAAGAAGAATGCTCCCTGGGACTGGGGGTCCAGGGTGTGTGGCAGCCTCGCTGGCGCTCAAGCTGCGTCCCCACCTCCAGCTCCCGGTGGCAGCCAACTTGAGCGGTAGAGCTGTGACTGAGGCGTCCCCAGAGAACTCAGATACTCGAGTGACAGGCGTGACTGGCTGGGGAGCTCTGGCGACTGGTAGGTTTGGCCTCCGGGGAGCCATGACTTCGGGGCCTGCCCCTGGCTGGTAGCCAGATCTGATGACGCACGAGTTTGAGGTGCTTCTCCCCACCTCGCTAGCTTCGTCATGATCTCCTGCCCTTGTCGTGATCCACATTCTGGCCTTGCCCAACAGCGAGACGCTGGCGTGGCGGGTGAAGTGGGCGGGGCGCAGGCAGGCGGGCGCGCCATACAGGACCCCGGGAGCGGGCTAGGGGCCAGGCGTGCGGGGCGTGCGTGGTGCCGGACAGCCAGGCAGCTAAGCCCAGTGCTTCCTCCTGCTTCCGCCGCCGCTAGTCGTCATGTTGCAGCTCGGCCACAGTGCGCACCAGCTGGCGGGTCAGGTGCAGCGACTCCCATGGCACTGCTCCTCATGGCGGCAGCCCCTGCTCTCTTGCAAAGTGTGCCCCGTACTCTTCAGCCCCGCCTCCTAGCCACCCAGCGCCTCGCAGGGCCCTGCAGTGCGCGCCTCCTCCGCATAGGGCAAACTCGGTGGCAGAGCGAGGGGCACTCTTGTCCGAGAGAGGACCAAGCAGGGGAGAGGATCTGCGAGCACACAGAGATGTAAGTGTATTTATATGTTTACATATTTACATTTATATAAATTAATAGCCTTCTTTTGGGCTACAGCCAGAATGTGGACAGACATAGATGCATGTTGCGTGTCTGTAGTTGACACGATGTTACATTAATTTTAGGGGTACAACGTAGTGATTTAACAAGTTCATACATTGTGTTCACCTCAAGTGTAGCTGCATGTATGTTTTCAACTCTTGCAATGCAAGTGTTGTCTCCTACTGTCTCGTGCCCCATCATACCTCTCTGGAAGTTTCTAAAGCATTCATAGCCAGCTGGTGGGAGTTTAACCGGGCACAGTCACTTTGGAAAACAGTTTGTAATAGTTACTGAAGTTGAAGATTTGTGTGTCCCTGTCCCAGGAAGTTAACTTCTGGTTATTTAACCTAGAGACCCTCATGCAATAAGTGTACCATTCAAAGAATATTTCTAACAGTGTTTATAATAAACCAACACTGGTAAAACATTGCCCATCAAAAGTTAAAGTTAGGTTTGATATGTTTGTGTGGCAGAATATACTACAATTTAAAGTTATGTTTGATATGTTCACACAATGGGATACAATTAAGTAAAAAATAAATAAACTAGAGCTATGTGCTTTGTATGGATTAATTTTGCAAATATATTTTTTTTAAAGATTTAGTTGTTTGAAAGAGAGAGGGGACAGGGGGAGGGGCAGAGGGCTAGAGAGTCTTAAGCTAATCGTCACTTGATCTCAGGACCCTGAGATCATGACCTGAGCCGAAACCAAGAGTCAGAGTCAGTCGCTTAACCAACTGCGCCATTGTATTTTGCAAATATAATGTTCAGTGCAAGAGGCAAGACAAATATTTACTTATGATATGATATATTTGTGTAAATTTTAAAGGCAGAAAAATCTAAACTAAATTATATCATTTAGGTATGTATATTTTGGTGTTCTATCTGTACAGGAAAACAATAAATCAACTGCACAGTTGTACCTCTGGGAGTTGGAATAAGAGGATGGTTTTTAGGGGTGCATAGAAGCTTCAAGGGTGTTAGAAATGTTCTCATTTTTTACCTGGATGGTGATTACATTGCTGTTTGCTTTACAACCATTCTTCACACAATTTACACATTTCTGTAAGTTGTTATAGTTTAAAATAAAAACAAAAAGTTTTCAAAGGCTGGGGAGTTTTTCAGAGCTGGGTCCTCACATAATGGCCAAAGTTTCTTATAGCAAAGGATGCACAGTGGACTGATTGCCAGGGCTGCCACCCATGGTTGTCATAGCCAGATGACAGGACACTCCCCAACAGCAAGGAGAACTAGATGAGACCAGAACAATCAGAGGACTGTCAGGCCCTCTTGTGAAAAGGGAAAAAGAAGACCATGAGCTGTACCAACCACAGTCCTTAGAGAGAGAGACACCAGCCAAATTTCCCCTGGAAGTTCAGTGAGTAACCCAGACCAGCCATACCTCAGCAAAATCCGAAGATTATGCAGAGGATAGCCAATCTATGTATGCTTATCAGCTCCCTTCATTACTATAGTATCCTACAAAACACTTGGATTTTTACAGCAGGATAGTATTTTTATTTAAAAAGGCTAAGCATTTATCTAACAGGAAAGTTTAAATTATTATATCCACAATGCTTACCCAACTGGACTAAAATTTAGATGTTTTTGCCATTACACTAAAAATTGTGGAATTGTAACGAAATTTATATCAGTAACACACAAAATAAACTACCTTTTCTTTGGACATCTAAATGTAGTTTGAGTAAATCTTTGGCCTAACAATAAATATATGTGCATTTGTAAAGGAGATGAGACAGTCTGCATTGTTTTTAAGGATTTCATTGGAACAGAGTTGGAGTCCAATTTACCCTGTTAATTAATTGCTGTTGCAGATAGTTCTCTTACCTATTTTGATTCTCAAGGTTGTACAGCTCCTAAGTTTGCTGTGACAAAAAAGAGGTCTCGGTTTGCATATACACTTTGTTTCTTTAGCTATGGTGTATGTACAGAATTGTACTTGATTGTAATTAACACTTTAAAGAGAGAACATAAAAAATGAATATGGACATTTATGCTTAATCAAATTACTGGTATCCCTTAAGAATATCATTAGAATTATGAAGTAAAATAATGAAGCACTTAACGATGCTTATGAGTGTTTGAGGAAAAAAAACTGCTTTACTGATTTTAAAAGGTAACTCCATATCTTATATGACATGCTACTGTTTTTTTTTTTACTCCATAATATTTATTCTTATATTATTAAAAGTAATAAATAGTATTCTGAACTAGAATAGAAGCTTTCTATGACATGCTTACACAATGTAGCTATAACCAATGTAGCTATAACCTAATGAAGTTGGCTCTGTATTTGGCTCTTTTCAGAACTCCTCTAAAACAAGAATCGCACTTAACATAGTTTTATACTTTCCACCCATATAAGATTTCAATGAATATTTGAATGAATGAATGAATGAACAAATAATGTGAAATCTTGCACATCCTGGAGTTTATATTTTAGAATAATATAGTAATTAATTTTAAGAATTACTTTTAAAATCTAAGTTTTAATGGAAGTTTTAGTGTCTTTATATTTCTTGGCATTTATACCCAGCTGTTACATCAATTGATGATTAAAAACCTTTATTTCCCTTTATCGTGACAAATCTTATTATAAAATTTTTTACTAGAGCTTCAGATAAATTATTTTGCTTTTTCAGACTTAATACATAGCATGTATATCTGATGATGTCAATACTTAACCATTTTCAAATAAGCTGGCCATCTTGTCAATTGCACATGTGAATGAGGGCATAAACTTTTGATATAAAACTTTCTAGAGAAGAGAATGGACAAAGAGGCTAGAAATAGGAGTGTGGGTCAGGAGTGCAAGGAGATTCCGGTTGATAATCAGGGGAAATAACAAGCTAAAATAAATGGCCACAGGCTCCTTAATCTCTAGGGGACACAAAAATAGTGTCTTTTTCATTGGAGAAGGGGATCCAAGTGTTGAATATGAGTGAAAGTAGCAGAAGGGACCAAGTAGACAGATCTAATTCAGAGGGATGGAGATGCACAATATTGAAAAGGATCTCTGAGTCTGTCCGTGCTTGTATTTCCTAAGAAGTTTTGGAAGGGGCAGGAGCTCAGTGCTCCTCAGTCAGGTTAGAGCAGATTCTGCAATCGCCATAAATACTAATTATGGGAGAGTCTTCCAGATGCCCTTCTCCTTCACAGTAAAAACAGTGTGCTATGCAAATGACAGCAAAAGCAAGATTTCAAACTAACTTAGCAATCTCTTTCAATATTATTTGTTACTTCAGACTTAAAAACTCTTATGTTTATCCATTAGTTACCTGGTTAGCTACAAAACTACACCAGTACCAACACAAAACCTTGAGGGGATTTTGGTATTATTAAGTCTGAAACTAGCTTAATATTTCTTGGCTTAGGCTCCCAATGAACCTGAGACGTATTGATTCAGAAACTCCATAACGCTCCACCTTCTGAATCATTTTTAAATGATGTAAAGAAATATGTATTTTGTCAGCATTTCTCCAGACAAAGGAAATGGAAATCAGGCTTGCCATATTCGGGTGGAGAATTTTAAAAAACCATTTTTTACAAATAACAGTTTATTAAAGGATTTTAACTTATATACTTTATCAACACCATTAACATAATTGCCTTACTATTTTATAGTTTGCTTTTTAATGTTAACACTGTGATTCTTATAACTATTCTGTAACATGAAGAGCATGGTTTCTCATCAGTTGCCCTTCCCCTACAGAAGCCTACTTTAAAAAAGAAAGTCTTGAGCCTCAGAAAAAGTCATTGATTTATTTTAAATTCTATTCAATATTAGAATAATCATTCTACCTTTACTATGGTTGTTATTTTCATGATATATCTTTTCCATCTTTTAAGTTTCACCTATTTCATCATTGAATCTGAAGTCGGTCTCTTGTAGATAGCAAATAAGTTGGATCTTGCTTTTTAATCCAGACAGACAGTCAGTCTTTGGTTAACTTGGTTTTTTGATAAAGTTGGATATATTGTTGTCTTTTGTTTTTCTCTGAGGATTCCAATTTCTATTTGTTTATTTGCTGTCTACCTAAAGGGTTTCTTTTAATACTTCTTGTAAAGTTGATCTTTCAGTTTTTATCTGGTAATGTCTTCATTTTGCCTTCGTTTTTGAGAGATAGTTTTGTTGGACACAATATTCTTGGTTAACAATCTTTGTCTGTTTGTGGGCATTTTGAATATGTCACCCACTACCTTTGGCTTCCATTGCATCTTATAAGTTGACAATCTTATTGGGGTTCCTTTGTATATGACAAGTCATTTTTATCTTGCTGTGTTCAGATTTTCACTTTAGCTTTCAGCATTTTTACTATGATGTGTCTGGTGTGCTCTTTTTGCATTTATCCTACTTGGAATTCACTGAACTTCTTGAATATGTAGGTTAATGTCTTTCGACAACTTGTGAAATCTTCAGCTGCATTTCTATATACATATATATGGAGATACACACACACATATGTGTGTGCATATATATATGTGTGTGTATATATATACTTGTGTTATATGTGTGTGTGTGTGTGTGTATGGCTCCTTCCTTTTTTCCTTTCCTTCTGTATTTCAAATACACATGTTGGCACATTTAAAGGTGCCCCACATTCCTCTGAGGTTGTTTATTTTTCTTCATTCTATTTTCTCTCTGTTTTTTGGATTGCATAATCTCTATCAATTTATTTTTGAGTTCATTGATTCTTCTACCAGTTCAAATTTGTTGTTGAGCTCTCTAATGAATTTTTCATTTCAGTTATTGTAGTTTTCAAATAAGGAATTTTCATCTAGTTCTTTTGATGATTTCTGTATCTCCACTGATATTGTCTATCTGAGGAGACATTGTCTTCATACTTCATACCTTGCCCTACTCCTTAAGCATGATTTCCTTTCATTCTTTGAACATGTTTGTAATGGTGACTCTCAGGGTTTTGTCTGTTAAACCTGATATCTGGTCTCTCTCACAGACAATTTCTGTTGCCTGCTCTTTTTCCTGTGTCTCATCCTGTGTCTCATACTGCTACCACATGTATCATATCTCATAACTTTTGAAAAATTTTACACAATATATTTTAGCAAGTCTAGATGTTGATTCCCCTCCATTCTCTCTGGGATTGTTTTTATTATTGTTTGTGTGCTTATTTGTTTTGTGATTTGACTAGGCTACTTAGAAATGTCCATTCCCAATGTAGTGTGAAGACTTTGGTGACACTCATCTGAAGATGTAGCCCTGGGCATGTATACAATCACCCTGGGATGACATTGGTTTTATCAGAGCTCTCTCTTTCTCCAGTCTCTCTGTTATCTGCTTCCTTTAGTCTCACACACTACTCATTTAGGCTTTATTAATTATTGCCTGATTTCTCTATTGTTTTCACCATTACTCTAGAAGTATAAATTGCTCAGCAGTCTGGTCCAATTAAATTCAGATAATGGTAATTTTTGAGGCCAGTGTTTAAAGTTTTCCTGTCCCCAGGAGGGCTCTGTTCAGTTGTCTCTTTCCATGGTTCTCTCCTGAAAATTGGATGGCCAATGGTTTAGCTTGTTGCTGTTAATTAAGAGGAGCTATTGTTTTTGAGAGCACTCCAGCTTGAACTTTATTTCAAATAAAGACAAATATTTTTTAAAAGATTTTATGTATTTATTTATTTATTTATTTGAGAGAGAGAGTGACAGAGAGAGAGAGAATGAGCAGGGAGAGCGGCAGAGGGAGAGGGAGAAGCAGACTCCCCGCTGAGCAGGGAGCCCAAAGTGGGGCTCAATCCCAGAGCTCTGGGATCATGACCCGAGCCAAAGGCAGACGCTTAACCAACTGAGCCACCCAGGCGCCCCAAGACAGTTGCTTTAGGTAAAACTTCAGAGCTCTCTTTTTTTATGGAATGCCTCTCCTCCTGGTAAAACTCTGAGCTCTGAGGGGGCAATAGCCTCTGAGTTTCTTGGCTTGCCTCTCCCAAAATGGAATATCTGCTCTAAGAATGAGCTGGTGTGAAGACCACAGTGACCTCAGTATTCTCAGTTTGCTGCACATGGAGTAGAGCCTCTGTCCTGTGAGTAGGGCCTGGGTGGAAAAAGGAACCCAACTGTTAGCCAGCACCCTCCAGGGATTTAGCCTCTTCAATTTGCACTTGGAATGGATGAGAAATACTGATGCCTTCTGGTGAGATATGGTAAAACTCAACTGGGAGCTGAGGGAAGAAGGAACCCCAACCTCTTGACCACACCTACATAAGGTAGAGCTTTCATCAAGCTGAGTTTGGTGGATAGAGAGAAGCAAGCTGTGAGTCATGGCTTAAATGCCAGTCTTTCACTCTTTTGACTGAGAGAAGAACGTCTTCCTTTATTCTTGAGTATTTTTTTTTTCATTAGTTGTATAGCCTTGGAACAATTTCCAGAGACTAATTTGTTTTTAGTTTTATAATTTTCATTAGCTTTGCTTATTTCACCGAGGATTGGGTCTGCAGAGCTCTTCACATTGTTATCCTGGACATGGAGCCCCTAGAAGCTTCTTTTTTAAAATTTTATTTTCAGTTATTCCAAGGGAATATAAGGTTAGATGTGAGATGGACAAATATGCTCAATTTGTCATCTTGATCTAATCCCTTTCACCTCTTTTTAAAGAGTTTATCTCTTCTTTCCAGGTCTCCACTGTCCCCCAGGTATAAATAATAGATTTGTATGGTCATATCACTGGCATTTGTTAGAACAGGCCCAGAAACTCTGTAAGTAAACTTGATTTCAAATCCAGGCTTCTGTACTTCCTAGTTATTTGACCTTAACAACACGTGGGTTCTTTGAATTTTCGTTCCTTCACCTGTAATAAAAGGAAAGAACACTTACCATGTGTTGCTACATTTAGAGATAACATAAAATGCCAATCTAAACATGGCTTTTAGAGAATCCAGGTCACTTCATTATAATTATGGGAAATACAGGAAAGACTGTGGCAAAAATGTTATTAGTTTCATTATCTAATGAGTGCAGACTACTCTTAAATTTAAAAAAAATACCTATGCACAAAGCAATTATTGCTACATTAAAAATGTTTCAAAAGAATGCAATTCAAACCTATTTTTTGATTCCTGATTAATCTCTATAATGCCTTGAATTCTTATGCAAGAAGCATTTAAGAACTCATGACTGGGAAGAATTTTCTTTTTCATATGAACATTCCTGATATTTTGATGCTGGTTTTGTATAGGTTTAGACAAAACAGGCAGAATGATTTTAAGTAGGCTCCACACTATGTGTGGATCCCAACATTGGGCTTGAACTCATAACCCTCAGTTCAAGACCTGAGCTGAGATCAAGAATCACATGCTCAACCAACTGAGCCACCCAGGCACCCCAAAACAGGCAGAATAATTTTAAAATGATAGTACCAGAGGGTTTCATTTCAGAAACCATTACTGTTTAATCCCACAGTGATGGATTCCTGTATCCAGAGAGCTTGATTTAATTTAAAGGATACTGTTAAGAAATGCCATATTATTATATTAAAATTTTATTGATTCTTACCCCATTTATTTGAAATCTCTAAGAATTTACACATGGATTGAGTGTAAATTTGCCCTTGCTTTCTTTTTGAAATGAGTTTCCTAAAATTTTGTCAAAGCAAAATTTAATAGAGAGCCCTGCATAAAGTCGGTAGACAATAAATAATTGCTGTACTTAATAAACATGCTCTTGGGTGAGAGAGGCATTTGATTAGCAGAGAAAAGTCATACATTTAGGTAAGTGACAATAAATTACAGATTTCTAAATATTTAGAATAAAGGAAAGGCCTTTAAGACCTTGCCTGGCAGTATCTTCTTACATCAATTGGTGCCTGATAGCTGGAAGTAGCCCGATTATTTAGGTGTTTATGTGGTTTTTATATGGTGCATCAATATATCTTTGCAGATTCTACAAGACCCCTTAGTAACAGAAAGTGGTGGTGTAGAAGTGTGTGGTGTTAACTATAACAACTTTCGGGGACTCATCCTGCTTTAACCATTGAGCTTTTATTTGTGTTACATATGGACTTCTGTATAGTGTTTCATTCATTCAAACAAAGGGTCTTGTGGTGGTTAATTTTATGTGTCACTTTAATGAGGCCTCTGTACCCAGAAGTACCTTCTGTACCTCTGTACCCTGAATATTACTGTGAAAGTAATTTTTAGGTGAGATTAACACTTGAATCAATAGATTATTACTTTCAATAATGTGAGTGGGTCTTATCCAATCAGTTGAAAGCCTTAAAAAGAGACTGAGATCTCTGAGGATGAATTCTACCCTCAGTCTGCCTTTGGACTTGAGCTACAACATCATCTCTTCCCTGGGTCTCCAGCCTGCTGGCCTGTTCTGCAGATTGTGGACTTGCTGGCCTCCACAATCATGTGAGCCAATTCTGTAAAATAAATTTCTCAATATCTATCTCTGTTTCTATGCACACGCACATGCACACATAGGTGTCTCTGTATATGCACCCAATATGCACACACAAACATAGACACATCTTATTGGTTCTCTTTCTCTAGAGAACTCTTACTGATACAAATCCATTGTTAAATGTATTGCTTTGGTTTAACCCCAGTTTTTTCAGTAAGTAAACTAAGGTACACACAGTAACAGCCTCAAGATCATACTACCATTTTGTAGGTGATCTGAGACCAGAAGCTTTGGCTTCTCCTATCAATAGAGATCTTTCTCTAAGCTATTATTCTCCAGACTTTAGCATGCATCAGAATCACCTGGAGCTCTTGTTATACCAGAGATTACTAGCTTCACTTCCTCCCTGCTAGAATTTCTGATTCTATATGTTCAAGATAGGACCCTGAAATTTGCATTTAATTTCTAACGAGTTTCCATGTGATGCTGACCCTGCTAGTATAGAGACCACACTTGAGAACAGCTGCTCTAGATTACAGTGTAAAATGTGGGGAAGCAATGAAGGAGCTTCAGTACACAAGAAAGAAAGAAAGCATTAAATAAATTATTTGATATAGCCTTTTTTTGGTTTCTTGACTGAGCCTCATCCATATTCCTGGGCCTCAGATTTCTTATTAATAAAATAAGGACTTTGGAGCAAAAGATATTGGTATTTCTGCTAGTTATAATAATTTATAGGATATTATAAATACTACTACTTACTTGGGAGAATTAAAGAAAATACTTAAGAAAAAAATTCTGGAACTGTTTCCCTATAACAGCTAGAAATGATTTCACAGCAGGTAACTGAAACTTTGCAAGTAACTGTAGTTTAAATAAATTGTTTTCTCACATGTAAAAATGTCAGAAAGCAGATGACTATCATTTTTGTTTTCTTTACTGCTGGTTGGGTTCTTTGGAAGAGAGGCCAAGATGGAGTTTGGGGTGTTAGATGTTTCTTGTAGGGATCAACACCTAGGAGGAGTGAGAGGAAGGAGGATTGGGCAGATAAAAACTGTAATGCACACCCAACAGAGCCTCAGACATTCTAGCAGGGAGCCCTAGAGTGAATACTGCCTATCAGAAGGTCTTGTGTTGGCCTGAAATGTCTGGGTCTGCCTCAGGGTAGAAACCATCTTGCTCTGTCACTGATAGAGTATGGCCATGGCCAGGTGGCTCTCAGCAGCTGAATTAGACCCTGAAGACCTGGTGTTTGCATGCTGTCTGCTGATCCCACTCTCTAGAGCTAGCAGCTGTCCTTCCTTAAGGGGGGTTGTGGGTGGCACATCTTATGTTTATGACACGTATCAACACAAGTCCTCTGTGATTCTTTTAGCCTTTCTCATGTTCAGAAAATGGCTCCTGCAGTTGCAAGGATCACATGCCGTTCAAAGCACCAAGGAAGGGAAGAAGCAGTACTATATATCCCTTTTATCAGGAAATTAAAAGCTTTCCTAGAAACTATTGAGTAGATTTTGCATATGCTTCGCTTATTGGAAAGTTATCACATGACTAGATCTAGCTAAAGGTTGGAAAGGTGAGTAGTTAGTATCTCCAGTCGCTGCACTGGAGAAATAAAAGGGAAAGGTGATTGGGAATGGATGTGGCCTTTGTCGCTCACTTTACTAATCACCTAAAATGCCTCCCAAATTCCTCTGCCAGGTACTCTCCATTAAATCCCATAAAGAGATGCAAAATCTGTAGTATTATTCCCAATTCCCAAGTAAAAGCCTGAAAGCTAAATCCTTGCTTTTCCTTAATACTTTTTTCTTTTTTTTGTTTTCCTCTGTCATTGTCATGGCACCCAGAATTAACAGTCTAAGGCTTTAAAGAATTCAGTAGAACAGCAGAAAAGGATATTTTTCTGGCAATATTTGTAGAGTGAAGTTTTACCAAGAATATGTACATAATCCTATTGGGAAAAAAAATAACATTCACTAAGCTTAGTATTTTAATTTTTCCTTGGGGGCTCAAAGAAGTTTTCTTCCCTCTCATGGGAAAATGTATGCAGCCAACTCACAGATGTGGCAGGGAAAATGTATGCAGGAACTCACACAGATGTGGCATGAACTGAAGGATATAGGGATTGTAATTTGCATCAAGGCCACACCAACAGAACTTCTGTCATCTCCTTTTCAAAGCAATATTATTATCCTATGCGATGTGCTATTTCACTGGAAACCAAGGAATCTGTGTTCAAACATGCAGCTGCTAGCTAACAATTTAACAAAAAGAAAGAAAGTAGATGGGAAAGAAACTCAGGAATACCAATCTCAGGAATCCCTCCTGCTCTTAAGTGACAAACGTTACCCCAGCCCTTCCCCACCACAATCCCAGACTCTCTGCTAATATAAAAATGAAGATGAGGAGTGACCAAGTGAATTACAATAATACATATCATCAGGTGGATAAATTATAACTAAAAATAAGGGTTCTGCTTTCACAATTATTGCAGTGGATAGGAAGGAGGAGGAATATAATTACCTTATCTCTGGGGCTTGTCTGATTGAAATTTAACAACTTTTCAAACTTACTATTCAGTAAATTTATTTCTTGGGTTAGTAAATTTGACCTAGGACTTGAAACTTTTTCCCCAATATTTAGAGACTATGTCAAACAGCAGAATATCAGAATTATAATTTAATATTAAAATTACCGTTTTAATAAACATGTTTTAACAGCAATCTATAACTTTTCAAAATAATTCAGATAACTGTTGTTTATGATGTTATTTCAGAAATTGTTAGAAAAATAAATATTTTGGTGCATTGGGCAAAGTATACTGTTTTCAAAATGAAATAATAAAATGTCTCTCTTCTCCATTAACAGCCAGAATAAATCAATCAGTGAGCACTTCTCAGTGAACTGATATGCAGGAGACAAAATATGATATGGCTTAAAAACTTGTTATTTTAAATAAAACAGTAGAGGGCTCTGAAAATAATGAAACCATCAACTGCAAAAGCTAATTCAATTAACTGTCGACTATGTGTGACACATTTTACACACATTATCTCATGTATAAGAAAGGTAGGGAAGCTATGAATAAAGGAGTCATAAAAAGCAAGCTGTTTATAAATAACTTTTCACACGGTATTCCTTATTGTTTTAAGCCATTCCTTAATTATTTTTTATTATTCTTTAATAAAAATTCCAAAAAGATAATTTTATTACTTCCAGAAAAATTTCAAACTTACATACTCTTGGTGTCATTTCTTTAGGGATTAGTAGTCTCTATCTTGTTTCAATATTGATCAGTTTATTTTATTTTATTTTGTCATAGAACATCAAGGGATATATTTTTCAAGGAGCTGTTTTTCTAGATTATGTTAAAATAGAATTTATTTATTTTTGTCATTAAAATTCCAGGAGGTATTTTTCACAAGAATAGAGATAAAATTTTTAATGTCCTCCTTAATGCTACTAAAAATAATTACATTATTTTCCTAATTAACTGCTATCACCAAGGCTCCATGGTCAGAGAAATACATTAATTTTGACTCAGTATTAAATTTATATACATATTTCACTCAGGGTTAATTTTCTAAATAGAGGATACATCTACTCAATATGGAAAATATGTTTTGAATGTTATTTTTAAGGTACAATTATAAATTTGGTAATTATTAAGATGGAATCAATTGATTATATCAATTCATTATAATTAGTGTACAGCATTCCCCTACTGTAGATGATTAGCAAGCAACAACATGGCTGAACATCTAAAGTGCTTATTTTTTTTCCTCTAAGTTCCCAAAGATATATCTTTAGACACAGAAATGACAACTTCAGAACCACAAACACATGCACAACCCAAGATAAGCCTTTGTGAAAGGAGTTGATGAGAATGTTACCAAAGAGTTGTAATGTTAAATACTTCTGCAGAGTGAGAGGTGGCATTAGTGTTCTAATGAGGAGCACAGACTCAGAACAAGATTGCCTGAGACAAAGCCAGGCTCCCTCCACTCACCATCTACGTGCCTGAAGGCAAGTTGGCACCTCTCTGTCAACGTGGAACATTACCATACTATACTTACTTACTATTAATATACCACTGCCCTAAAGCATTAATGTAACTTCCAAAGGGACCTTTTTTTATTAATAGGAGCCCAGTTTAAACCCAAGGGGAATTGAGTTCAACTAATAAAGATGGTTAAATGTTTCAAAGTATGTGCAAATTATTTCCACTTTTAGACTATTAATATTAGACCACAGTAATTTATGTATACAAAATTTCGTATTTCTGTTCTTCAAAATTCATCTTTTTCTTTTCCATCTTTTCCTTCTTCCTTTTACCTATAATTTGATGCAGAGGCGGGACAAAATGAAACTACATACTCCTAGAACATTTCCTAGAAATAATCTAAGTCCTGTGAACATGATACAGTGACCTTTTAAATTAGAAAATTAAGAAAAATATCTCAACTATAAAAACCAAAGGTTACTCCTATTCTGTTTTATTTCCTTCCTATGATAAAAATCAGAAATATTAGGATTATATTCAAAATAAATGTGCGACGAAAGACTGAATGCATCTTTTTTCTCATTTTCCTCTACCCTTTCTATTTTCATCTCTCTTACACATAATAGTTCTATTAAACTAAAAAGATGTTATGTCAGTTGTTATTTTTCACCAAGCACTCTCAATTAGCATGTGACACAGCTAACAGTGCTGTCAGATGATATTAAAGATAGGCAAGATTCTAAATGGACACAAATTGAGCAATTTAATTATCTGCCACCAATATTATCAGGGTACCTCTGTTGTGCTTCTCTTCATCAGAGGAACAGCTGCCTGACCAATTATTCTTACCCATTTGTGGAAACTCAAGACCTCATTTTCTAACAACATGGTTACTGGCCAACTTGAGATAGGTCCTTTTTCTAGTTTGCTTTATAAGGCAAACCCTTAAAAGATTATTCAATTAATTATAGAGGGATTTAAGTAAAATCAGTTTATTTTAGAAAAGGATTTAATGTTGCAGGGTATAGGCAGGGACTCAGGTTAGCTGTATATAAGTGTACTTACCTATGTGCTTTCTCTTGTAGCAGTGAGACAAGGATAGCTGTATTAGCTGTAAAAATCTATGGCTCAAGGAAGGATTTGTATTGTTTGTTCAAGGGAGATAAAACAATCATTGTACTAAATAAGAATTGCATGTGTGTGGGTGTATACATATACACACATATTTTTACATATCTATAAAATTGCAATATTAAATAATTACAACTTCACTATGGGACTTAGTTGTAAGAAATATGGGGTCTTTAAGTCTTCTAATGGCATTGCAATATATAACATGTTAAAGAAGAAACAATTAGAAAATACTTTTTGATCTTATACTGTAGAAAAACCATGGTGTGAGACTAGGAGGAACTGTACCTGATTTTAATAGTTTTATGTTGATTTTAACATATATATACCCTCAAGCCTGCCACACACAGTTATTTTATAAATCTTATTTAGTCTTAGTATTTCTGCTCTGAAAGATAATTGAACATGAGGGAGGAAGAGAGAAGCTTCAAATACCTTAGCTCTACTGTCACCCATAGTAACCTTTCTATTCTGTTACTCAAAGGCTTTTGCATTTAGCAAGAGGTCGCTTAACAGAAGACGAAAAACACTTTTTTTTCTTTGAGACACAATTGTTTTGCACAGTGATGGGCTTTGATTAGATCCCCCCTTTTATCTATAAACTCTATGATTAAAATATAGAATAAAAATTACCACAGATAAGAATAGAGACACATGCGGATATTAATACGATCACCTGAAAAGAATAAAGAGGGACAGAAGGACTGAAATCTGTGTGGATGAGAGACTGAGGTATGAATGACAAAGTCATTGTTGTTGAATTCTCCTTTTCTTACACCGAAATATATCTCAGGGGATTTCAAAACTGACTGGAACCTATATAATATTCATATGCACTCATTCTATGGATGAAAAAAAAAAACGTGACTTAGGGAGGATAAATGGATTAAAGTCTTAACACTGACCTTTTCATTAGTTCAGTTATTCACTCATTTAAATAAATATTTACTGAACACTGTTGCACAGGATACTGTGTTAAGCATTAGAGAACAAATACAAATACATCATTGTCCTTACCCTCAGGAGTATTATATGTTCTTAGGATTAAAAAAAAAAAAAAAAAAGCAAATTCAATTGGAAAATGTCTTTACGGGAAACATTGTGACTTTAAAACATAAGAACAGAAGGAAAAGTGTTCATAATTAAAATATAGTAGAAATGGGACGTCTGGGTGGCTCAGTCAGTTAAATGTCTGCTTTTGGCTCAGGTCATGATCCCGGGTCTGGGCCTGAGTCCCGTATTGGGCTCCTTGCTCAGCACGGAGCCTGCTTCTCCCTCTGCCTTTCACTCCAACCTGCTTGTGCTCTCTCTGTCTCTGACAAATAAATAAAATCTTTTTAAAAAATTAAAAATAGGGCGCCTGGGTGGCTCAGATGGTTGAGCGTCTGCCTTCGGCTCAGGTCATGATCCTGGGGTCCTCGGATCGAGTCCCACATCGGGCTCCCTGCTTCTTGGGAGCCTGCTTCTCGGGAGCCTGCTTCTCCCTCTGCCTCTCTCTCTCTCTCTGTCTCTCATGAATAAATAAATAAAATCTTAAAAATAAATAAATAATTAAAAATAAGTAAAATATAGTAAAAGTATATGTTAACTAACTAGAATTTAAATAAAAATTTGAAAAGGAAAACATATATATTTACACAAAAGAGAGAACATTATAAGTGCATCAATTTTAGAGAATATAAAAGTAGTTTAAAATGCTCCATCAAAGAGCAGTCCAGTCCCACATGGCTTCCCTAGTGAATTCTCGCTAACATCTAAGGAAAGAAATACCAATTCTGTACCAACTCTTTTAGAAAATAGAAGAGGAGGGGGCGCCTGGGTGGCTCAGATGGTTAAGCGTCTGCCTTCGGCTCAGGTCATGATCCCGGGGTCCTGGGATCGAGTCCCGCATCGGGCTCCCCGCTCAGTGGGAAGCCTGCTTCTCCCTCTGCCTCTCTCTCTCTCTCTCTCTCTCTCTCTCTGTCTCTGCCTCTCATGAATAAATAAATAAAAAAATCTTTAAATTAGAAAAAAAAAAAAAGAAAATAGAAGAGGAGGAAATAATTCCCAACTCATTTAATGAAGTCATTGGTTAACCTGATACCAAAACTAGATGAATATGTTTAAGGAGATAAACACTACAGATAAATATATTTCATGAATCTTTATACAAAAATCCACCACAAAGTATTACCAAATCAAATCCAGCAATATGTAAAAAGGTCAACATATCATAACCAAGTTGGACTTAGCCATGCAAGATTAGTTTAACATTCAAAATTCAATGTAATTCCCAATATTCACAATATAAAGATGAAAAACCATATGATCCATCTCAACAGATGTGAAGTGCATTCCATAAAATTCAGTGTAAGTCACTTTTAAAACTCAGCCACATACAATAGAAGAGAACTTCCACAGACTGATGAGGGCCATTTATGAGAAACCTACAGCTGACCTCCTACTTAAGGATGAATGTCTGACACTTTCTCCCCAGGATTAGGAATAAAGAGAATATGTCGACCCTCACTATTACCATCCAACCTTGTACTGGAGGTCCTAGGTATTGCAAAAAGGAAAAGAATTACATGAAAGGTATAACAATTGGAAAAAAAATAAGTAAAAATATTTCTATTTGTCTAAGACATTATTATTTACATAGCAAAATTTTAAGTATGCCACAAGACAACTATGGTTGACCCTTGAAAAACAGAGTGGTTAGGGCATTGATCCCTTGTATAGTCTGAAATCCACATATAACTTTTGACTCCTGCAAAACAACTACTAATGGCCTATTGTTGGCCAGAAGCCTTACTGATAACATGAACAGTTTATTAACACATATTATGTATGTTCTATGTATTCTATACTGTATTCTCACAATAAAATAAACTACAGAAAAGAAAGTATTATTAAGAAAATCAGAAGTAAGAGAAAATACATTTACAGTACTGTATCTAAAAAAATAATATATAAGTGGACCTCCCCAACACACAGTCCAAACCCCTGTTGTTCCAGGGTCAAATACATTAAAAGTAATAGTTTAGTTTCTACAAAGTTAATTAGAAAATAAAATAAAGAATATTCTAGTCATAATGCTACCAAAATATAAAAATAACTAGTAATCAATCAAACAAAAGATAAGCAAGGTTATACACTGAAAACTATAGCACATTATTGAGAAAAATTAAAAACCTAAAGAAATGAAGATACTTGCTATGTTCATGGATTGGAAGAATAAACCTTGTTAACATGTTAATTTCTCTTAAATTGATCTATAGAATTAACACAATCTCAATCAAAATCCTAGCCACCTTTTTTGGTAAAAATCAGTAAGTTGATTCTAAAAGTTATGTGAAAATGCAAAAAACTCAGAAGGATCAAAGTAATTTTTAAAAAGAACAAAATGAGAGTACATACATTACCTGATTTCAAGACTTGCTATGAAGCTACAGGATGAATGTCTGATACTTTCTCCCTAGGATTAGGGAGAAAGCATGGCACTGGTAAAAGAATAGATATACCAAATAGCCAATAGAACAGAATTGTGAATCCAGAAAAACCTATACATACATGGTCAATTGATGTTTGTCATAGGTCCTAAAGCAATTCAATGGGGGAGAGAAGGTCTTTTAAGAAATTGAGTTGGAAAAACTGAATAATCATGTAGAAAAGATAAACATGAAACTTTAATATACAAAATACACAAAAATTAACTCAAAATGCATCATATATCTAATTGTATGTGTAATATAAAACTTACAACAGGAAAAATCTTTGAAAACTTGGATTAGGCAGTATTATCTTGGATAGAACACAAAAGGTATAAACCACAAAAGAAA